>NC_052948.1:28894962-28953046 GCF_013358895.1 Oreochromis aureus
CAGAGACAAGACAAACAACACAACAAAAACAAAAACAAAAATGGTCTCACCTGAGGATGACCAGGATTGGATCCCCAGTACGGTACCGGGATCGCTTATAGTGCCTGTGGCTAGAACAGGCAGTGGAGAGCTGGAGGGCCCAAGGAAGGACTGGGCACTCCAAGGGCCCTTTAGGGACCGGAACACTTTTCCTCTCCCTAACCCCTAACCCCTCAACCCTAACCCCCTATACTGGTCCTCCCAGGGAGGATCGGGCCAGAACTCCACCTCCCAACCCTACCCTAGTTCAGTATCCCGCAGCAGGAGTATGAGAAAGGTGTCCACTTTCTTAAAGACATGATCGTGGGGATTTTCATCAAAAACAGTAAGTTTGAGAAAGCAGAAGAGGTGCTGATGAAAACACTTTCCTCCCAAAAATATTGCAAGAGAGCATATTCATGGGTCTCATCAGGAAAAAGAATCAAGATTCATGACTCATTGAGCAAATCAACTCTTCAGCAGTTCAAGGAGGAAAGGGTCGCCCCGTGATGCAGACCAAGATCAATCGACCCCAATCTCAAGACCAGGATTGGTCTCTTGGGACCGGGAGGAGGGGCTCGGGAGGGAATCCCCATCTCCAGCGGCCTCCTCTTCCCGGCTCCACCACAATCACCCACACATGCAGGGCCTTGGGGTGAGGGGTGTGTCACCAGGGTGCAGAAGAGGCATCCCCCCTCTGTCCCCTTCTGGCTGCCTCTGCCTCAATTTTATCCCACAACTTAGACATTCACATTACTCACACACTCTCATTACACATACATGTAGGATCTTGGGGTGGGCACACCACACGGATTCCAAAGTACCATCAGGGTGTACACCTCACCCTGGCGTCGTTGCCCACCTCTCAATTTTAAATACACGTGACATTGAGGGCTAGCAGGAGGGCTATCGCGCCACCTGCTGCTCTGGCAGGTAGCTCCCTGCCCTCCTGGGTTTTAAATGCACCTTAGAACACACATACATCAACACTACATATGAGCGGGTGGAGGGAGGTTTGAGTCTTCCACCTACACCCCGTTCTCATGCGGCCTGCTGGAGCGGGGGGGCTAGGAGGAGGAGTTGGCCGTCCGACTGGGGTCTGGAATGGGGGCCTCCCTGCTGCTGCGGGAGAGTCGGGCGGTCTGCTTCTCCCCACCGCAGGGAAAAGGGTAACACCACCTGAGTCTGGGTGCAGTTTCCCCTCCAAGGGCAAGGGTACCTAGACTCGGGGCTTAGAGTACGCTTGGGGTGTGATTGTGTGTACAGTGTCTCTCTATGTCTGTCTCCACGTTGGGTGAGTGTTGAGTAATTGTATATGAGAGCATGAGGGTGGGAATAGATGTTTGTATCTGTGTGTGCCTGTTTGTCTGTGTCTATATGTCAGGTTGGGTATCAGGCGCCACCTCTCTGGGGACATCTCAGGCCCTCCAAGGTTTGGAGGCCCATCTCCCCACCACTTCCCCTGCCGGTGGCGGGCGCCCCTCAGACATCGGTGCGTTGGTGGTTCTTTGTGTCCGGGGTGGGCGCCCAGGTACCCACCGGCTCACTCCTTGGCGGCTGCTTATCGGGGCCTGGAGCCTGGGGCTCGCTCGGGCCACTTAGGGATGGGGTGCCCTCAGCCTCACGGCCCGGGGCTCGGCCACTCAGGCACAGCTGGCTGCCGGCGGAGCTCACGGGCACGTCACTGCAACCCCCCTGGCTGCTGCTCGCGGCTGCTGAGTGACCCCTCATCTGGGACTCTCCTCAGCTCTTTCTGGGATAGTGGCGCGGCTGCCCCTATGTTGGTCTTCCTTGGTCTCTTGTGTTCTGGGGGCCTCTGGATGTCTGGAGTTTTGATCTCCTCCATACCTGCTTCATGCCCTGGAGGTCGGGGCAGTGGCCCCCACACCCTCTAGCAGATCATTACATGAAGGAACCTTTTAAAAACAAGCGTTCATGCTCACAGGTGTACACACGGGTGATCACACACACAAACTACACCCTTTTTGGCTCCTACCTCAAAGCACACTGTGCGCTGTTGATCTCACGTGCTGCACAATAATGTTTAATATTTAGTATTTACTGTCATATTCCCATATATCATTGTGATCTTGTTTATTACTCTCGTTTTCTTCTGCTTGCTTTCTTTTTTCTTTTCTTTCTCAACAGGTGATCCAGGTGATCGATATATGTATTTTTTTGTCTGCTTATTCTGTTGGTTTTTGTTTTTTGCCCTTTTTCCCCATCCCTCTTCTCAGGTTCTTTTCTTTCCCTCTTTCTTTCTCCCCTTTCTTTCCACCAGGCAAGTCTGTCCCGTATTCAGCAAGTGAAAATAAAATAAACAATAAAAGGTGAATCAAATGGACCATTACGGCAAGGCTGGGATGGTCCATTTAGGTAAAAATAAATCCGTTGGGCATCTTTCTTCGCCTTTAGACAATAATTCTGATGGCAAAAAGAACCAAACGGGACAGGTTAAAAAAAAAAAAAAAAAAAAGAGAATAAGAGGGGCGTCTAGAAGACAGCAGAACACAATATGCACTTTTTTTTTAATATTTATAAATAAATATTTGCATTGTTGTCTTTTTGTAAAAAAAAAAAAAAAAATATGTTTTTCCATGTTTTTCTGTTCTTGAGGCATATTAGTGGCTTGCACATTGCAGTTAACCCTCTGTATTTAATTTCATGCAGTCTTCCCTTTATGGAAGACTTATATATCCATACGCCTACCTCCTGGAGAGTGTTGTTCCCTTAGTTGGCTATTGTCAAGGCAGAGCTCTAGACTAACTTTTTGCCACAGTTGCACTGGTGCACCTAACTGTTTTTTTCTTAGGTGCACCAGCACAACTGGGGATTTGGGCAGTGCATTTATCGCGACATATTTCATTTCATTTCATTTGCCCCGGGTTGAAATAGTTTTGTGAGGTTTAACCTGAGATTCTGGCATTTATGGCAAAATACCTTTATATTTAATAGTCGATTCAGGATTTAATGAATCGATATCACCTTATTCAAGCTACTCGCCTCTCTCTATCCGCCTCCACTTTCAAACGTACACACGCATAGGACTACAGGTCCCGCCCTCACTATCTCTAATTGGGTTTGACCACCCAATTAGAATGGGCGTAATGTGTGTCTGTTGTTGACCACACGGAGACATTCAGAGTTGTGAAGTCTTTTTGTTTGTGTTTTTACTTGAATGGCTGGTCGCACTGGTGCAACCTAGGACTTTTTTTTTGTTGCACCATTGAGAAATTAGATTGCATGTCTGGGGTTTCTCTTCCCCATGGAAATTATTCTGGGATCATCCACCACTGTTGTCTTTCATGGACGTCCAGGTTTTTTGAGTTGCTGAGTTCACCAGTGCTTTCTTTCTTTCTTAGGATGACGCTTGAGGTCCACATTGGCAGAGCGGGTGATGGGGCCTGAAATGGCCCGTCAGGCAGTATCCCAGGCAACTGGTCATAACTGAAGGGATGAACCTCAGGGTGGGCGAGCAATGCAGGTAGAGCAGGACCCTTAGGCAGAGGGTATTTTAATAACATAACAAAGGAATTTCCCAACACTTGCACATGGGATATCTTTTAAATTAATTGTCCAATTACTTGGTGCCTCAAAGAGGTAGTTAAGGAGCTGAAACTCCTAAACCCTTCATCCAATTTGAATGTGGATACCCTCACTTGAAAGCTGAGAGTCTTTATATAACTACAATAACTACAATTGGCACATGTTTCAGTAAACAGGTTAAAAAAACAAACAAAAACTTTTGCTGTCAGTGTTGAAATATATATGGACCTAACTGTAGAGGAGGAAATGATGAACTGAGCCAGTAATCGAAGTTCCTGTCTAACCTCGGTTAGGGTACTAACCAACACTGAACACGGGCACGCTGGAGGAGGAAAGAGTTCTTATTAATTACGACACCAATCGCATTTAGTCTGATTAATTTTGTCATAATATCCAGGGCCTGGGAGATGCAACTAATAAGTCTTTGTATTAAGGCTAGATCCGACCCGAATCATTGCAGGCCTGAGTCGACTACATGACTGGTTGGGTCGAAGTGAAATCATGCTAAGACACAAAAAACCCAGATGCTGAAAATAATTTTTCAGCACCGGAATAACAGCTGAATAACAGCTGACAGCAGCTAGATGGGTCAGCTACTGCTGCCAAGGGTTCCTGGAGTTTGTCTCACTAGACCGTGGTTCCTCAATGGATGCTGGGCTGTGTTTGCCGCTGGGGTCTTAACCATCAGGCTGCGTTAAGTTCTCTCCCTGCTGAATCAGATCTGTTGCTATGCTCTTGGGCGACTGTCACCCTTCCTGGCCATTGTGGGGCCTTTGCTCCTGGCCCTCTGTTTTGCCCCAGGATGGAGTCCTGGAGGACATGTTACCAACTAATTGGACAGTTTATACTCATGGTTAGTAGTTATAGGCTATGTGACATCAGCACTGGAGACTGGGTCTCTAGGTAGGCCTAGGAATATTTGTGTGACTGAATCTGATTTTTTTTTTTTCTTCAGATTTTATTGTTTACTGATTTTAGAAAAATGTCATCCTTTCTGTGATAACTTAAATTCTCGTGTGGTGTCAGCAATAATACTAGCTCTACAGTTGTTTGTTAACCAGAAAATGTATACATAAGTGTCTAATAATGATGCCTGGGTTACACATCCTTCATATAAATGCTTATAGTGTGGTTTCTAAGGTGTATATGTTTAGAATCTGGGCCTGTTTAACTGGTGCTGATATAATTGTTGTTTTTGAGACTTGGCTATCCAAATCTATACATTAAGACGTGGCAATTGATGGATTTAACATTTACCACTCAGTCTGTCACCTACCAGAAATCATTCTGCTAGATGATTTTAATTGGGACTTGCTTTCTTCTGTGTCTGATGATTTTAAGGCACACTGCTTGCTTTTAAATCTAACGCAATTATTCAAAGCCCCACATGCCTTGATCTCAAATCCCAGATAAATCTTCTCTTATTGACCTTTTTTTAAACTTTTCCATATCAGCAGTTTTTGCCAATGACCTGAGTGATCACTGCATAGTTGGTAGACACACTAAATCTCACTCCCCAAGCATCATATTATCACATAAAAGAAATTTAAAGCTTTTCAGTGAGCAATTTCAGTTTTTTTCATGTTACCATGTCGCCAAAGTGCTTGCTCATAGGGGTCATATGATTGTTGGGTTTTTCTCTGTACCTATGAAGCGCCTTGAGGCGACTTTTGTTGTGATTTGGCGCTATATGAATAAAATTGAATTGAATTGAATTGAACATTGACAATATCAATTTAGCTTGGAAATATTTTCAGGAGAGTTTTATCTACTTTGTGGACAAATAGGCCCTTTTTGTCAGGTCAGTGTGAAAGGTTGGGACAGCCACTGGTTCAATTCTGAACTGGCCGGTCTCCTACATAAGGGAAACCAGGCCTGAGCAGCTGCTAGAAAGTCTGGATCTGATGCTGATTGGCTATGTTTTCGTCAGCTGTGTAATCTGTTTACTTTCTCAATCAGGAAAGCCAAATGTGACTACTTTCTGACTTTGACCACTGACAGTCTAAAAGACCCTAGGAGGTTTTGGCAAACCAGTCTCTCTCTGCTAGCTCTTATTCCTCCGATCTACCTCCTTATTTAATTATTCACTCCACTCCTGTGTCAGACAAAACTGAAATGCTCAGTTGTTTTAACAAACACTTTGTTGCTTCTTTTTCTTTGTTTAGCACAGTGTCTGATGGTAAAATTTTGCATACATCTCTAATACTTTTCCTTTACACCCTTTTGGTAGAAGAGGTATGTAGGGCTTTGGAGAGCCTCGACACCAAAAAAGTCCTCCAGTCTTGACAATTGTTCTCCTTTCTTTTTGCACCTGGCTGCAAATATCAAAGCTGAGCCATTGTCTTATATATTTATTTTTTCTATAAAACAGAGCACTTTATCTGAAATGTGGAAAGGTGGTGATTCTTCAAAATAATAATTACAGGGCCAATTTCCAAACTATGTGTCTTAGCTAAGGTTCCTGAAAGGATGGAAAATAATTGAATTAAACGTTATCTGGATGAAAATAGTATTGTTACGCTACGTTATTTACCATTTATATCAACAGTGTTTGACAAAATCTAGATGCATCTGTTCATTTTATGGAGATGATACAACTATTTATTGTTGTGTTTGTACCATCGACATGATTTTCAAACAACTACAGCTAGCTTTTTGATAGTTTTCAGTCACAGCTGAGTCAGCTCAGACTGGTTTTAAATGCAGAAAAAAAAAAGTCAAATTGTTGTCAAACAGAAAGAGGGTCCAGGCAGTATTGCCTTTTTTTGTATCTGCTCAAGGCATTTCTATTGAAACTGTGGCCTCATACAAATACCTAGGTATTATAATTGATGACTTTTAAAGAAACCTAGGCTACAATTGGGGTTCTTTTTTTTTTTTAGAAACAGATCATATTTTCTTTCACCACAAGGAAAAGTCTTGTTGCTGCCATTTTTTTTTCTTTTTTTTTTTTACCCCTCCTATATTACGGTGACATAGTTTACATGAATGCCTCTGCTCATTCTCTTCATTTGTTGGGTTCTGTCATGGGGCATTAAGATTTATAACTGGCTGTAAACATTAACACACCACTGTACTCTATATTCCCTCATTAACTGGTCCTTATTGAACTTACACAGGATGGTTTATTGGTATCATTTTATCTATAAATCTATTTCTAGTTTACTGCCCTCTTTTTTTTTTTTATCAGAGTACATGTTACACAAACAGTTTAGTCATAGATTGCTGTCTTACATAAAAGGATGGCTGTTAAGTCCTTTAACCCTCTAGCAAGTCTAGCTGGTGGAACTTCAGTTCCTTGCATTCCGACCTCGAAAGACATGTCCCTGCTTCCACAGGACCTTTTCATGGTCTTGAATATGTTTTCAGACAGAGGGAGGATTTAGTGGCAGCATAGTAACGTACCTGGGAGATGTGCACAAAAGCCACAATGAAAGGGGCAGGGATTCTAACTGCCAAATGTTATGAAGCCACAGAACTTAGACTCTATGTGTGACTTTGATGATACTAAAAAAAGCCCAGGTGATCTGTTCAAATACGTAGACATTAGTTTGTTAGTTCCCTTCATAATGACAATAAAAGAAGCTGCTCTTGGAATGCAGTAGAAGGATCCTGAACGAGGAGATGTGAGAGAGATGTAGTGGCTGATGAAGATGGTCTGACAGATGATCTGGTGATGAAACTAGTCTAGCATTTGATTATGTGCTATCATATACATACATGACACTATAGTGATATAGCCTCAGAAACAAGAGCCAACTCAAATGAGCATGTTCATGTGATGTGTACCTGCATGGGTGTGATCAGTGTGCTCCAATAACAAGATCTACATCCCTGCTGACTTCTGTTCTAGTTCCTGCTGTTAGCCCAGCTTTTCTCCCGGAACATTTCCCACCTCCTGCCCTGCTCTCTTTCTGTAAGAACCTGTGAAAAAGTCTCCTTCCTCCAGCCTTTGTGTCTGTACTTGTCTATAAACAGCAGAGGATTTCTGAAGCTCTGCCAGAGTGTGACTGATGGAGAAAGCCTACTGCTATTCTTGCTGCTATCTCTCGCAGCTTGGTACATTTCTGTCAAATATGAAGTCGGAATGATTTCATCAATATGATTACCTGAGCAGGTGATATTCAAGATGAACTGATTGTAATATGATGCTGCACATTCTCTCAGAAGAATTCCTGGCTGAACACAGTCAGAACTAATACTCCATTTAGATCTCCATGTGGACTCCTTCCTCTGTGTTACAGAAACAGCAGAGCCACAGTCTAGATAGTAACAGAGAACAGCTGCCTTCTTAAAGGACCAGAGAGAGTCATATACTGGTCTCCACTCTCCCAGATATTTCAGCTCCAGTGTTCCTTCACAGTGACTGGCTCCTCCCACCAACCTGACAGGTTCTAATGGAAAGCAGAGAGTCATCATTAAAAAAACAAAGTGAGTTTGAACTACATCAAAGCTGCAGCTCCTCTTCTACCTGAGCAGGTGAGTCCAACAGCTTTGCCAGGTGAGCAGCTGTTTCTAGCTGAGCCTGAACTTCTACAGTCCAGGAGAGAAGACTCATGGCCTCCACACTGGAACTCTTTGCTCCACACTGGAGCCTCCACTTCTCCATAGAGCGCCCCCTGGAGGACCGAAGGAGGCCCACAGCCGAGCTCCCTACAGACCACCTCTGCATCCTGCTGGTCAAAGTCAGCTTCACACACTGAGGACCAGCTCTGGTTAGATTTCACCTCCAGTCTGCCTGAACACAGACTGGAACCATTCAGCAGCCTGACAGAGTCTGGAGACATCAGAGAAGATCAAACAGAGAGATCAGAGACAGCAGACACACAAGAAAAAGATGGCAGCAAACAACTATTCACTGATCCAAACTCAGCACAACTCCAATATGACTTTTAGCATCACATTTAGACTTTGTAATCCAACAGCTGTTATTGCAGCCCTAGCCTACTGGGATTTTCCTTTGTGGGTGTGTATTATTGTTCATTCATTTCTTGTGGAACCAGTAAAATGAGTGCAGCTGACTTCACTAAACAGTCAGCTCTGGTACCTGGCTCAGGGACAGGACATGGCCAGAGAGAAAATAGTTTATATATTACATTTTAAGCTTTTTTCCATTTGTCCTTGGTGATCATAGTGTATTGGCTTTTATGTGTTCTTTTGATGGTTTTATTTTCAAATGTCCTTCTGTCTTCTTGTTCATTTTGGCCTTTTTATTGTTATATCCCACATCCACAGGACCTTTTAATGGTCTTCAGTGTTTTTTCAGTGGACAAAGAGAGGACCGAGTGGAGGTGTATTTGCGTTCCTGGGAGAGCTGCACAAAGGCCACGGGGGCAGGGAATCTAACTTCCAATTTTATCAACCACAGAAAGTCGACTCATTCTATTGTATCCTTGATATAAGCAAAATGTGCAAATGTAAGAAACATAAGAAATAAACAAATATAAGTGCAGGAATGTAAGAATTTTAAGAATAAATATATGTACAAATTAGTGCTATCAGCATTAATCTTGTTAAAATTACGTTAACGCCATAAACGCATTAAAGTGGCAAATCTCCGTAATGGGGTTATATGCGTTAACGTAATTTTAATGAGATTAAGGCTGACAGCACTAGTACAAATCTAAGAATGTATGCACATTACTAGATATTCATACTAATTATATATATACATATGCTGATGATCTGTTAGCTGTTTGACAACTATTCTTTCAAGAATTTTTGAGATAAAGGGAAGGTTGGAGATTGGCCTATAATTAAACTAAGACAACTGAGTCTACAGATGGCTTTTAAAGTAACGGTTTAACTACTGCCAGCTTGAAGGCCTGTGGTACATAACCGATTTGTCATGGTTTACGGGGCAGGCCATGTGGTGTTAGTAAAGGAGGACCCAAAATGCGGGCAAAGGCTGATGATATGAGTGAGCGTTTATTTACAGTGGAGGATAACAAACAAATGCGAGAGCGAATTCATTACTAGTTAATGTTAAAAATGGTTGTTTCAGCAGTGCTCTGACTTTTTGTTAGCCCAGCTACAGTGTTGAAGAGAAACCTAGGATTGTTTTTATTGTCTTCAGTCTGTGATGAGTAGTATGATGTTCTAGCTTTACTGAGGGCTTTTTTTATTTTTTTATTTTTTATAAACCAGCAAACTATTTCTCCAGGCTACATAGTGATCTTCTAAATTTGTTATATACCATTTCCTCTCCAGCTTTTGAGTTATCTGTTTTAAGATGTGTTTTGAGAATTATACCAGGGAGTCAAGTACTTCTGATTAGAGACTCTTTTTCACAGGAGCTACAGTATCCAGAGTCATACGTGGTGTGGAAGCAAAATTATTAACAACACAATCGACCTCTCTGTTGGCATAGTGTTCAGATAGCTGCTCTGCTCTATGTTGGTACAGGGCATTGAAGATGATAACAGTGGGTGGATTATATTCTTAAACTTAGTTACAGCGCTTTCAGAAAGACATCTACTTTGATAAAGTCTACTCTCCACTGCTGTGTAATCAATTATTGTAAATGTAAATGTTATCTGGAAATGATCAGACAGCAGAGGGTTTTCAGGAAAGACTGTTAAATGTTCAGTTTCTATGCCATATGTTAAAACAAGATCCAGATTGTGATTAAAGTGGTGGTGGGTTCTTTTACATTTTGAGAGAAGCCAAATGAGTCTAATAAGAGATTAAATGCTGTGTTGAGGCCGTCATTTTTAGCATCTACATGGATGTTAAAATCACCCACAATAATTATAAAAGGTCTGAGAAATCAGACAGAAACTGTGTAAGGCCCGGGTGGATGATAGATGATAGGAGACTGTTTTTTGACTTTTCCAGCTATTGTGGACAAGGCTAAGCATCAGGCTTTCAAATGAATTAAAAGTCTGACTTGGTCTTTGGTTGATTAATAAGCTGGTGTGGAAAATTGCTGCCACCACCACCATCTTGCCTGCGCTTGAGGATTCTGATAGTATTACTCAGGGTTGTTGATTCATTTAAACTATAAGGCTGAGACAGAAAGATGATCTGGTGATGAAACTAGTGAAGCATTTGTTTTTGTGGTATCGAGACCATTCTCATTCCCAGCGCGTAACATACCAATGATTTGTCACATCGCGAGATGTCCCGTAGGAAGGAGAAAGGTAAGCTTCTGGGTCCCTATTTTAGGCACCAGAGTTTGGAATGGAATCCAGAAGAATGACGCTCCGACGGTAACACAAGTTCCAGCTGTGTATTCCAGCCCTAACCTTAACTTTATACCCTTAACCACATCCTTAATCTTATTAAATAGCGTTTTTCAATTGATTCATGATGAGAAAGTAAAAGAAATGTACATGTGTAGATTCATTCCAACCGGTTCTCATGTTTCTGAATGCGTAACATACAGACGGGCTGGGTGGCGAATGTGTAACATACCAACGATTTGTCACATATGTTACGTTTTGGGATGAGAACATGATGGTGCTATCATATGTAAACATGTCACTATAGTGATATACCCTCAGAAACTAGAAAACTCAAATGAGCATGTATACGTGATATGTACCTGCACAGGTGTGCTCATTGTGCTTCAATAACATATAGATCTACATCCCTGCTGACTTCTGTTCTAGTTCCTGCTGTCATCCCAGCTCCTCTCCCTGAACATTTCCCACTTCCCATCCTGTTCTCTTTTCTGTAAAACCTGTTAACTAGTTTCACTTTCTCCAGCCTTTGTGTTTGTACTTCTCAATAAACACTTGCTGAAAGCAGCAACTTGGAAAGGTGTTAGGCTGAAGGAGTCGTTTCAGGCTGGTTGGAGGTTGGTTTAGAGGATTCCTGAATCTCTTCCATGTTATGACTGATGGAGATGGTCTGCTGCTATTTTTGCTGCTATCTGTCACAGCTTGGTACATCTCTGTCATATATGAAGTCATGGATAACTTCATCAATATGATTACCTGAGCAGGTGAGAGTCAGGATTTGATCAGTGTTAGCCAATGTTGTACAATCCCTCAGAGGAAATCCTGACTGAACACAGTCAGAAGAAATTGACCACACAAATTTGTATGAGGAGTATGCCTTTTGTATAGAAACAGCTGAGCCACAGTCCAGATATTGGCAAACTTCAGCTGCTTCTTTCAGGGTCGAGAAAAAGCCATACACTGGTCTCCACTTTCCCAGATATTTTGCCTCAAGTGTTCCTGCACAGCGACTGGCTCCTCCCACCAACCTGAAATCAAAGTCTGAACAGAAAGCAGAGTTATCAGTAAAGAATAAAGTGAGTTTGAGCCACATCAAAGCTGCAGCTCCTCTTCTACCTGAGCAGGTGAGTCCAACAGCTTTGCCAGGTGAGCAGCTGTTTCGAGCTGAGCCTGAGCTTCTACAGTCCAGGAGAGCAGACTCATGGCCTCCACACTGGAACTCTTTGCTCCACACTGGAGCCTCCACTTCTCCATAGAGCGCCCCCTGGAGGACCAAAGGAGGCCCACAGCCGAGCTCCCTACAGACCACCTCTGCATCCTGCTGGTCAAAGTCAGCTTCACACACTGAGGACCAGCTCTGGTTAGACTTCACCTCCAGTCTGCCTGAACACAGACTGGAACCATTCAGCAGCCTGACAGAGTCTGGAGAGTCTGGAGACACCCACACATAAACATATTAGGGATATTAGGGATTGCACATTAACATATTTTATTGTATAAACTGAACCATAATGAATTTAACCAGAGAGAGAGACACACACACACACACACGAAGAGAGAGTATGCATAGTAATGGATAACAAACAGCTATCATAATTCGTCATACAATGAGAATAGGACAAATCAACAATTGACAATGACTAATTTTGTGCTGAACACAGTCCAAAAGATTTAGTAAGCTACATCAGTGTCTACCGTTTACTAGGGATGGGTATCGAAACCCGGTTCTTGTTGAGAACCGGTTCCCACTGTTTCAAATCGATTCCAGTCGCCCCGAATGACGTCACCACGTTGCGGAGCGTCATTTACCTGGCAGGGCGTCTAAGCGGCTCAAACGCTCAAAAGTTTGGTTATACTTTACGAGAACGGATGACAACGGGGCAACTTGCAATACTTGCAAAGTAGATATTTCATTTAAAGGAGGAAACACTACGAATATGCAAAAGCATTTGCTCACAAAACAAGCGATAACCTTAAATGAATGTCGTGTTTTTAATTCCGCTCCGACTCGTGAATCTCAACCCAGCAGCAGCGGTAACGTTTACCACGTCCTCTCCCGTTAATGCGGCAGGTAAATAATCAACTAACAGTGCATATTATGTTAGCGCGATCTGCCTTATTACAAAACCTGCCATTACTGTGTGCTGCATTTAGGTGACCATGATGGGAGAGACAGACAGAGTCTGGCTGGCTCAGATGCTGGCAGTTCTCGCTGCAGTCTACGGTAGCGTCTCCTTTCAGGCCAGGATAGAGCGAATGTCACCGAGCAGTGACTAAGTTTGTGGTCAAAGGCTTGCACCCATTTGCCACAGCAGATGCCCCGATTTTCGGTAAGTGAATGTGTTTAATTGTAGGCAGGGACATTACTGGATATTCTTGTGTAATTGCTACAGAATAATTTATGTTATACTTTGTTATTGCTACAGAAGAATATTTATTTTATTGCTTTACATTTACAAATTTTTTTCCTGGGGACCCCAGTGACACCCCATTGAAGAGCCGTAGGCTGTGGATCTTTAAGATCTCACTGTTGGGTTTGTAAGGCCATGTTACTCCTATCTTGTTCAAAGAGAAGATATAAAACAAAGTTCTAAGCTAATCGACCTTAGTGTTCTCCTTTTTAAAAAGAATCGATAAGAGAATCGATAAAGAATCGAATCGTTAAACAGAATCGAAAACGGAATCGAATCGTGAAAATCTTATCAATACCCATCCCTACTGTTTACTATCATAGCCAAGTGGCCAAAAGCACCACTGAACGACCCAGGAAATCATTCCTGCCTGTGGCGATCTCCTGTACAACTCCTCCATCGAACACATTGCAATAGTTACACCCTTTTTTGCACACTCTTTTCTACTCTGTAATATTCTTGTCAGTTTTCTTGATATTTTATTTATAATCACCTTTGTTAATCCTTGATATTTATAATTGAGTGATGTGTATATATTAGTGCTATTTCTTAAATGTGTCCAGGAACATTTCCCACTTCCTGTCCTGTTCTCTTTTCTGTAAAACCTGTTAACTAGTTTCACTTCCTCCAGCCTTTGTGTTTGTACTTCTCAATAAACACTTGCTGAAAGCAACAACTTGGAAAGCTGTTAGGCTGAAGGAGTCCTTTCAGGCTGGTTGGAGGTTGGTTTAGAGGGTTTCTGAATCTCTGCCATGTTGTGACTGATGGAGACGGTCTGCTGCTATTTGCTTCCATCTGTCACAGCTTGGTACATCTCTCATATATGAAGTCATGGATGACTTAATCAGTATGATTACCTGAGCAGGTGATATTCAGGATTTGATCAGTGTCAGCCGATGTTGTACAATCCCTCAGAGGAGCTCCTGGCTGAACACAGTCAGAATTAATCTTCCATCTAGATCTCCATGAGAAATTGTGCCTCTTTTTGACAGAAACAGCTGGGCCACAGTCCAGATGTATGCACACAACAGCTGCTTCTTTCAAGCTCCAGTCAGAGCTATCCACAGGTCTCCATTCTTTCCGATTTTGCACCTCCAGTATACCTGCGCAGCGACTGGCTCCTCCTACCAACCTGAAATCACTCTCTGAACAGAAAGCAGAGAGTCATCAGTAAAAGAATAAAGTGAGTTTGAACCACATCAAAGCTGCAGCTCCTCTTCTACCTGAGCAGGTGAGTCCAACAGCTTTGCCAGGTGAGCAGCTGTTTCGAGCTGAGCCTGAGCTTCTACAGTCCAGGAGAGCAGACTCATGGCCTCCACACTGGAACTCTTTGCTCCACACTGGAGCCTCCACTTCTCCATAGAGCGCCCCCTGGAGGACCGAAGGAGGTCCACAGCCGAGCTCCCTACAGACCACCTCTGCATCCTGCTGGTCAAAGTCAGCTTCACACACTGAGGACCATCTCTGGTTAGACTTCACCTCCAGTCTGCCTGAACACAGACTGGAACCATTCAGCAGCCTGACAGAGTCTGGAGACATCAGAGAAGATCAAACAGAGAGATCAGAGACAGCAGACAAACAAGAAAAAGATGGCAGCAAACAACTATTCACTGATTTAAACTCAGCACAATTCCAACATGACTTCATCATTAACAACAGAACACATCTTTCTAACAGGAGATATGTTGGCTTCGTTTTTATATTTCATTTCAACAGCTGTTATTAACTGGGATTCTCCTTTGTTGATATGCAGTATTGCCCCTTTTTTGTGGAACCTGTAAACTGAGTGCTGCTGACTCCACTAAGTAGTCAGGAAAAAAAACAAAAAAAAACATGTTGGGTCTTCATCTGTAACAAAACACAGGAAAACCATACACAAATGCTGAAAGACAAAATTGTATAAGTGAGTGAGTGACAAAGTGAGAAAGAGAAATGTGGCTGTATATGAGTTTCTGTCATGAATAGGGTGACCATATTTTGATTTCCAAAAAAGAGGACACTTAGCTCAGTCATGAAGAACTAGCTTAAAGAAACATATTTAACATATTTAAACGATGCCTTCTCTGTGCAGTTAATGAATTATGAAATAAAATATGTCATATAGGCTTTTACAAGTCAACAAGTGCAAAAAAAAACAAACACTTAAAAACCTCTGGAATTAAATAATGGTACAGAAATAATGCCTCATCTGCATAAGAAAAATCACCAGTACTGGGTCAGTATGAGGGCTCGACTGGGACAAAAAAACTGACCAGGGCATTAGAGACCGGCCCACCAGGTATTATAGGAAAAACCATAAAGCCTTTGAATGAAAACAAACGCTGTTGTGACAGTGATGAACACTGTCTTGTTGGTATATATATGATTTTTTACATCAGATGAAAACTTTGGTTGTAAGATTCAGATAATTATTTAATAAAAGCTAGACATTTTAAATGAGAATAATAAAGAAAAGTATTTCTTTGTGCCCCCCTTTTCCCTGTTAATGCCCTACCTGGCCCCCTGGCAAAACTTTGCTAGACCCGCCCCTGCACAGTTACCAGCTGTCAGCTACTTAGAAAAGGATCCTGGTGTTATTTGTCACAGAAACAGTTTATAACTTCCCTTCAACTCATTCATGTCACCTAAAAGATAAACCTGTTTCTCCATCACCTGTTCAGCTCTGATGATTCAGTAAGGACATCTCCTGGTTTCATCTTCATGTGTCCCTCTCACCACATATCCAAACCGATATCATATCACTATCAGTAACATCACAGCACCCACCCAGCTGTATAGAAACTCCGTCATGCTAGCTAGTACGCAGTACGAGTTATTGTAACTGACTAAAATGTCAGCACAACGAAAATATGCCCTGGTATGCCCAATGGCCATGTCCAGCTATGGTCGGTAGGAGGGAAATTTCTTTTGCAGTTCGTCTGAAAAGAAGCACTTGCACTTTGGGATCTTTTAAACATCATTAGGCACATTGCTGCGCACTGTCAGTCCCTTCTGTGAGCGCAGAACAAGCGCTCACAAAGCAGCAGTTCAGGGATGACGTCTCACACATGGGTCCTCTGTCGGAATATAGGAAAACCCGGACATTTTTATCAATCTCGAAAATCCCCCCGGATGCCCTGGACAGAATGTAAAAAGTGGACATGTCTGGGTAAAAGAGGACGGTTGGTCACCCTAGTCATGAAGCATACTTCAAAATTAGGGTAAGACATTGCAACAATGCCCCCCCGAGAGCCAGAGGCCCTGGCTGGCCACAACCACCCAAGAGTGGGGGGCTGTTTGCCTCCAGTGTACCTGCACAGGTGAGTTTCAGGATTTGGTCAGTGTAATCTGACGTTGTACATTCCCTCAGAGGAGATCTGGACAGGACACAATCAGAACTGATCAACCAAGCAGATGTATATGAGGAATGTCTTTCTTCTACATAAACAGCAGAGCCACAGTCCAGATATTCACAGAAAACAGCTGCTTCTTTCAGGGTCCAGGAATCATGAGAGGCACACAATGGTCTCCACTCTCCCAGATGTTTTGCCTCCAGTGTTCCTGCACAGTGACCGGCTCCTCCCACCAGCCTGACATCAACAGGCTCTAACAGAAAGCAGAGAGTCGTCAGTAAAAAAGTGAATTTACTTCTGGAAATATTTAATTTTAGTCCTTATTCTGGTTGTGTGATTCTTAATTTCTCTCTGATTTCTCCTTTTACCTGTAGAACTGTGTTTTCCATCAACCTGGACTCCTGAAGAGAAAATGAGTAAAAATTGTAAGTGTGAAGAAGGAATTTGATTGGAGGTGAGATGAGGACAGGAGAAGAGACAGTTACCTTTTAGTCAATTTCTGGGACTACACAGGGGCGGATCTAGAAGGGTGGCATGGGGTGGCAAGTGCCACCCTAAAATGATCCCTTGCCACCCCAAGTGCCACCCCAGTTTTGCATATGACAGTGTTGTTTATTAAAATAAGATAGCATTAACAGTTTGAGCGTAGTTACAGTCAACAGTGAATATAAATGCTAAAACTGAATATATTGCATAGTGTTCCCCCTCCACCATTAACAAATGGTTCAGCCCACAGCAGGACCGGCTTTTTCTTGTTTTCAGTAGCAAGCGATGCTTATGATTGTGTCAGAGCACATTTTGAACAACACCATGGGAATTTCGGATTTTGCACAGCTGGTTGGATGTTACACTCTGGAAATGGAAGGAAGGTGAGTGTTATTAACCCTCTGTGTATGGAAGAAATATATGGAAGAAATACAGTGTCATCAGAATCCAACTATTTTTAGACATTGAATTTATAACACTGAATTTTTATCCTCCAAATTTCCCTGCAAAAAATATTCACCTGCAAAAATTCGCCTGCAAAAAATTCACCTGCAAAAATTCACCTGCAAAAATTCCCCTGCAAAAAATTCAACTGCAAAAATTCACCTGCAAAAAATTCACCTGCAAAAATTCACCTGCAAAAAATTCACCTGCAAAAATTCAACTGCAACTAGAAAAATTTGCATTTCCTGCGAAAATGCAGTGTGGATGCTGTAATGCTGAAGCTGTCTGCTAAAAATAGCTGAAAAAGCTAAAAAGTTGCAGAAATTGTAAAAACTTTGCAGAAGCAAAGGAACTTTGCTAAAATGTAGTAACTTAGCAGAACGGCAATATCTTAGAGGAAACATAATACTTGGCAGAAATACAATAGCACAGCAGAACCTAGCAGAAATATTGTAACTCACCAGAAACACGATAACTTCTCAAAAATACAAGAATTTAGGAGAAATAGTATAAGATAACAGAAAGAATATATTGAGCCAAACATTCTTAAACATTACAGAAATACTATGATTTAGAAAAACAGTACAACATAGCAGAAATGCTGTGATTTACCAGAGACACTGTAATATATTATGAATATTGTAAATTTAAATAAATATACTCCAGTTTAGCACAAATATTATAACATAGCAGAAATACTACTCTATAGCAGAAATGCTATATTTAGAAAGAAAAATATAATATAGTAGAAATACTATGATTTAGCAGAAATCCTACAATATAGCTTAATAACAATGATTTAGAAAAGATAGTATGATTGTGCAGAATAGTAATAACTAACTGAAAATATTGGGAAGGTAAAATGACAAGCTGAATAAAAAGGAACATGGTTAAGTTCGCTCAAAACGAATTTTTGTTCACCTGTGAAAAAATAAAATAAAAATACATTTAGAAAAAAAAAAAAAAGAACAGCCAACAGATACACAAAATCAAATATGGATACACAAATCACCAAATACACAGAAAATCAAATATGGATACACAAATGTACAGAGGGAGACAAAGACACAGGGTCTATGCCAGTCAACCAGTCTGAATATAATATATTTTTTTCCACCAATGAGATGCTGCCCTAAAAAAGGTCTTTGTGTGTGTCTTTCTTTCTCTCTCTCTCTCTCTCTCTCACACACACACACACACACGCACACGCATGCACGCACACACATGCACACACACACACACACACACACGCACACACATGCACGCACACACATGCACACACACACAGCGGCAGCAAGTGAACAGAGGCTGTTAACAGCATGTTTCTAGGTCAGTAAAACAGCTGTGAGCTTCTCAATTTGAATCCACCAATCAGAGAGGCTGTGTGCTTTTTCCCGCCAAAACTGGTGCACCAAGTGCAGGCTTTTGCACACGCAGCACAGAGAGAGACAGGATTTTTGCAGTCTTTTTCTCATAGTCAGGATTCCCCTCAAACAAACAGCCATAAATTCCTAACCGTAGGGGCTAAAACCGTCATTCTTAGACCGTTTTGTTCAGAAGAGACGGGGGAATCTTGAAATGTTG
Source organism: Oreochromis aureus (assembly GCF_013358895.1). Lineage (NCBI taxonomy): Eukaryota > Metazoa > Chordata > Actinopteri > Cichliformes > Cichlidae > Oreochromis > Oreochromis aureus. The sequence goes on from NC_052948.1 coordinate 28,913,968, forward strand.
ACCATTTAAAATACAAATATGAAATATTAAAGATATATGACATAGATGATTGGCTGGCTGGGAAGCCATGAAAGCAACAATATGCAAATTTGAATGTGCCAGGGCTCAGATATGATTGGCTGTCTTAGAAGCCATATAAAAAGCAGTAAAACTGTACTATGATTTGGTAGAAAAACTATAATTAATCAAAAATACTATATTTGGCAGAAATACTATTTTTTTTTAGCAGAAAAACTATATTTAGCACAAATCTTATAAAATGGCAGAAATAGTATAATTAAGCAGAAATACTACATTAAGTACAAATCCTATAAAATGGCAGAAATAGTATGATTACTGAAATAAAAATAAATACTGAAAAGCAGCAGAAATGCTATGACTTAGTACAATAGTAATAACTTAAATAGAAAAATTGGAAAAGCAAAATGGACAGCTGAAAAAATCCTGAACATGCTAAGGGTCCCTCAAATGTAATTGTGAAATGAAAGAAAATCAGCAAAAAAAGTATAACAGTCACACAATCACAAATATGTACACATATGGAAACACACATGCACAGAGAGACACACAGGATCAAATTCAGTCAACCAGTCTAAATATATTGAATTTAAATCATACAATAAGATGCTCCCATAAAAACTCTCTTTCGCCCTCCCTTTCTCTTTCTCTCTTTCACACACACACACACTCACACACACACACACACACACACACACACACACACACACACACACACAGGAGAGAAAATCAAGTTTCTAGGTCAGTCAAGCAGCCTGGGAGCTGCTAAATTTGAATCCACCAATCAGAGAGGCTGTGTACTTTTTCCCGCCAAAACAGGTGCACCTCTTTTTTGCACACGCAGCACAGAGACAGGATTTGTGCTGTCTATTTTCCATAGTGAGGACTCCCCTCAAACAAATGTCTATAATTTCCTAACCGTAGGGGCTAGAACGGTCATTCTTACACCGTTTTGTTCAGAAGACATGGGGATCTTGAAATGTTGACCATTTAAAATAAAAATATGAAATATTAGAGATATATGACATAGATGATTGGTTGGCTTAGAAGCCACGAAAGGTCCCAATATGCAAATTTGAATGTGCCAGGCCTCAGATATGATTGGCTGGCTGGGAAGCCATGAAGGTAACAATATGCAAATTTGAATGTGCCAGGCCTCAGATATGATTGGTTGTCTTAGAAGCCATGAATGCCCCAATATGCAAATTTGAATGTGCAAGCCCTCAGATATGATTGGCTGGCTGGGAAGCCGTCAGGTCCTGATATGTAAATTTGAATATTACAATCCTTACAGAGGACTTCACTCCCTGGGGACCTGGCAGAAATATATAGAAATACAATGATTACCCAGAAATACTGCATTTAGTAGAAATACTATGTTTTAGCACAAATACTATAAAATGGCAGAAATACTATAATTAAGCAGAAATATTATATTAAGTACAAATCCTATAAAATAGCAGAAATAGTATGATTTAGCACAAATGCTGTATTTAGCACAAATCTTATAAAATAGCAGAAATAGTATGATTTAGCAGAAATCCTGTATTTAGCACAAATACTGAAAAGCAGCAGAAATGCTATGACTTAGCACAATAGTAATAACTTAAATAGAAAAATTGGAAAAGCAAAGTGAACAGCTGAAAAAAGTCCCACAATCACAAATATGGACACATACGGAAACACACAAGCACAGAGAGACACACAGGATCAAATTCAGTCAACCAGTCTAAATATATTGAATTTAAATCATACAATAAGATGCTCCAATAAAAACTCTCTCTCGCCTCTCTTTCTCTCTCTCTGTCACACACACACACACACACACACACACAAACACACACACACACACACACACACACACACACACACACACACACAGGAGGAGAAAATCAAGTTTCTAGGTCAGTCAAGCAGCCTGGGAGCTGCTAAATTTGAATCCACCAATCAGAGAGGCTGTGTACTTTTTCCCGCCAAAACAGGTGCACCTGTTTTTACACACACGCAGCACAGAGAGAGGGACTGGATTTCTGCAGTCTATTTCTCATAGTGAAGACACCCCTCAAACAAATGGCTGTAATTTCCTAACCGTAGGGGCTAGAACGGTCATTCTTACAATCGTTTTGTTCAGAAGACATGGGGAATCTTACAGTGTTGACAATTTATCATTAAAATATGAATTATTGAAGATATTTGACTTGTAATGCACCATAACTGAGTAGAGGCAAAGTGAAATTTGCCTTGACTTGCCCTCGAACAACGCTTTCTAACTCTAAATCTGTTTGGAGTATCGATATCATTCTTTCACCGTAAGAGACAGCAGGCTTTGGTGAACAGTCATGGAAATTTTCAGGTCTGTGTGGAAATCCATCAAAAGATATGACGAGAGAAAAAAAGTGCCTCATTTCCAGAGTTTGAAATCTGAAGAAATCTGAGCGAGGGACAAATTTCCTACCCTCAAACAAACCAAATTCATGGCCAAATGGTAATAGATGAGAAAATAATTCTTGAATTGTGAGCGTCAGGAGTGTCTGAAGATATATTGGCACAAGCCTCATGTCTTGACGTCGCTTTGTTAGGGAGATATGACGATTCGAATATGCCTCTCATTACAGAAATCCAGCGGTGATTTTGAACAAACTCTCCATTGACTTTCTATGGAGAGTTTCCAGACTTTGTGTTGGTCTGAGGAGATTTGCCAAAATTCTATAAATCCCACAACAATGATAGTAACATTTTCTGAAAGCCAGCAAAAATACCTACGTTTTGATGTATAAATTGTGGAAGTGGAGTGAAAATTGAGCAAGTAGCAAGAAGTTGTTCGGACATGAAGAAAAAATTGCCAAAGGTACAGTGGCTCACTTAGAACCAAGTGCATAGCAACCATAACAACGCATGTATTTTGTGAAAAATCACAAAAATGAAACTCAAAACTTAAAGAGGATAAGATGAAAACGGTAACAGATATGAAAAAGCTGAATCATTCATGAATAGCCCAATAATTTGTGAACATTTTAAAATTTGAATGGTTGTTCTAGGCGAAAGTATGAGAAAGTAGTTAAGTTTCAAAAACAAGCAAGTTTTAGCAGAATTGTGGAAGTTTCCCATTCATTTCAATGGGACAAATTAAAGGAAAAAACTTAATATTTCAAAAAGTATAACAGTAATAAATACCAAAAGTCATAGCCGGAAAGAGCAGAAATAGCAAAATATTGTGAAATTTGAGCGGTGAAAATAGCACAAAAATTGTGGAACTAGTTAAAGGCCAAAAAAGCGTCTGGAAGCAACTTGAAGATGAAGAATAACTAGAAAATTTGCATTTCCTCTGCGAAAATGCAGTGTGGATGCTGTAATGCTGAAGCTGTCTGCTAAAAATAGCTGAAAAAGCTAAAAAGTTGCAGAAATTGTAAAAACTTTGCAGAAGCAAAGGAACTTTGCTAAAAATGTAGTAACTTAGCAGAACGGCAATATCTTAGAGGAAACATAATACTTGGCAGAAATACAATAGCACAGCAGAACCTAGCAGAAATATTGTAACTCACCAGAAACACGATAACTTCTCAAAAATACAAGAATTTAGGAGAAATAGTATAAGATAACAGAAAGAATATATTGAGCCAAACATTCTTAAACATTACAGAAATACTATGATTTAGAAAACAGTACAACATAGCAGAAATGCTGTGATTTACCAGAGACACTGTAATATATTATGAATATTGTAAATTTAAATAAATATACTCCAGTTTAGCACAAATATTATAACATAGCAGAAATACTACTCTATAGCAGAAATGCTATATTTAGAAAGAAAAATATAATATAGTAGAAATACTATGATTTAGCAGAAATATTATATTAAGTACAAATCCTATAAAATAGCAGAAATAGTATGATTTAGCACAAATGCTGTATTTAGCACAAATCTTATAAAATAGCAGAAATAGTATGATTTAGCAGAAATCCTGTATTTAGCACAAATACTGAAAAGCAGCAGAAATGCTATGACTTAGCACAATAGTAATAACTTAAATAGAAAAATTGGAAAAGCAAAGTGAACAGCTGAAAAAGTCCCACAATCACAAATATGGACACATACGAAACACACAAGCACAGAGAGACACACAGGATCAAATTCAGTCAACCAGTCTAAATATATTGAATTTAAATCATACAATAAGATGCTCCAATAAAACTCTCTCTCGCCTCTCTCTCTCTCTCTCTGTCACTCACACACACACACACACACAAACACACACACACACACACACACACACACACAGGGAGAGAAAATCAAGTTTCTAGGTCAGTCAAGCAGCCTGGGAGCTGCCGAATTTGAATCCACCAATCAGAGAGGCTGTGTACTTTTTCCCGCCAAAACAGGTGCACCTGTTTTTACACACAGGCAGCACAGAGAGAGGGACTGGATTTCTGCAGTCTATTTCTCATAGTGAAGACACCCCTCAAACAAATGGCTGTAATTTCCTAACCGTAGGGGCTAGAACGGTCATTCTTACACCGTTTTGTTCAGAAGACATGGGGGAATCTTACAGTGTTGACAATTTATCATTAAAATATGAATTATTGAAGATATTTGACTTGTAATGCACCATAACTGAGTAGAGGCAAAGTGAAATTTGCCTTGACTTGCCCTCGAACAACGCTTTCTAACTCTAAATCTGTTTGAGTATCGATATCATTCTTTCACCGTAAGAGACAGCAGGCTTTGGTGAACAGTCATGGAAATTTTCAGGTCTGTGTGGAAATCCATCAAAAGATATGACGAGAGAAAAAAAAGTGCCTCATTTCCAGAGTTTGAAATCTGAAGAAATCTGAGCGAGGACAAATTTCCTACCCTCAAACAAACCAAATTCATGGCCAAATGGTAATAGATGAGAAAATAATTCTTGAATTGTGAGCGTCAGGAGTGTCTGAAGATATATTGGCACAAGCCTCATGTCTTAACGTCGCTTTGTTAGGGAGATATGACGATTCGAATATGCCTCTCATTACAGAAATCCAGCGGTGATTTTGAACAAACTCTCCATTGACTTTCTATGGAGAGTTTCGGACTTTGTGTTGGTCTGAGGAGATTTGCCAAAATTCTATAAATCCCACAACAATGATAGTAACATTTTCTGAAAGCCAGCAAAAATAACTACGTTTTGATGTATAAATTGTGGAAGTGGAGTGAAAATTGAGCAAGTAGCAAGAAGTTGTTCGGACATGAAGAGAAAATTGCCAAAGGTACAGTGGCTCACTTAGAACCAAGTGCATAGCAACCATAACAACGCATGTATTTTGTGAAAAATCACAAAAATGAAACTCAAAACTTAAAGAGGGATAAGATGAAAACGGTAACAGATATGAAAAAGCTGAATCATTCATGAATAGCCCAATAATTTGTGAACATTTTAAAATTTGAATGGTTGTTCTAGGCGAAAGTATGAGAAAGTAGTTAAGTTTCAAAAACAAGCAAGTTTTAGCAGAATTGTGGAAGTTTCCCATTCATTTCAATGGGACAAATTAAAGGAAAAAAACTTAATATTTCAAAAAGTATAACAGTAATAAATACCAAAAGTCATAGCCGGAAAGAGCAGAAATAGCAAAATATTGTGAAATTTGAACGGTGAAAATAGCACAAAAATTGTGGAACTAGTTAAAGGCCAAAAAACGTACGGAAGCAACTTGAAGATGAAGAATAATAAAGAACTAGAAAAATTTGCATTTCCTGCGAAAATGCAGTGTGGATGCTGTAATGCTGAAGCTGTCTGCTGAAACTAGCAGAAAAAGCTGAAAAGTTGCAGAATTTGTAAAAGCTTTGCAGAAGCAAAGGAACTTTGCTAAAATGTAGTAACTTAGCAGAACTGTAATATCTTAGAGGAAACATAATACTTGGCAGAAATACAATAGCATAGCAGAACTTAGCAGAAATATTGTAACTTACCAGAAACACGATAACTTGTCAGAAATACAAGAATTTAGGAGAAATTGTATAAGATAACAGAAAGAATATATTTAGCCAAACATTCTTAAACATTACAGAAATACTATGATTTAGAAAACAGTACAACATAGCAGAAATGCTGTGATTTACCAGAGACACTGTAATATACTATGAATATTTTAATTTTATATGAATACTATGTTTTAACAAAAATACTCCAGTTTAGCACAAATATTATAACATAGCAGAAATACTATTCTATAGCAGAAATGCTATATTTAGAAAGTAAAATATAATATAGTAGAAATACTATGATTTAGCAGAAATCCTACAATATAGCTTAATAACAATGATTTAGAACAGATACTATGATTGAGCAGAATAGTAATAACTTAGGTGAAAATATTGGAAAGGTAAAATGACAAGCTGAATAAAAGGAACATGGTTAAGTTCGCTGAAATCTATTTGTTATTCACCTGTGAAAAAAAATAAAACAAAAATACATTTAGAAGAAAAACAAATAAGAACAGTCAACAGATACATAAGAAATCAAATATAGATACACAAATGTACAGAGAGAGACACACAGGGAGGGTCTATGCCAGTCAACCAGTCTGAATATATTACATTTTTTTCCAACAATGAGATGCTACCCTAAAAAGGGTCTTTCTGTGTATCTCTCTCTCTCTCTCTCTCTCACGCACACACACACACACACACACACACACACACACACACACACACACACACACACAAACACACACACCAGCAGCAGCAGCAGCAGCAGCAGCAGCAGAAAGTGAACAGGGGCTGTTAACAGCATGTTTCTAGGTCAGTCTTGCAAGCCTGGGAGCTGCTAAATTTGAATCCACTAATCAGAGAGGCTGTGTACCTTTTCCCACCAAAACTGGTGCACCAAGTGCAGGCTTTTACACATGCAGCACAGAGAGACAGGATTTTTGCAGTCTATTTCTCATAGTGAGAATTCCCCTCAAAGAAACAGCCATAAATTTCTAACTGTAGGGGCTAAAACAGTCATTCTTAGACCATTTTATTCAGAAGACATAGGGGAATCTTGAAATGCTGACCACTGAAAATAAAAATATGAAATATTAGAGATATATGACATAGATGATTGGTTGGCTTAGAAGCCACGAAGGTCCCAATATGCAAATCTGAATGTGCCAGGCCTCAGATATGATTGGTTGTCTTAGAAGCCATATAAAAAGCAGTAAAACTGTACTATGATTTGGTAGAAAAACTATAATTAATCAAAAATACTATATTTGGCAGAAATACTATTTTTTAGCAGAAACACTATATTTAGCACAAATCTTATGAAATAGCAGAAATAGTATGATTTAGCAGAAATGCTGTATTTAGCACAAATACTGAAAAGCAGCAGAAATGCTATGACTTAGCACAATAGTAATAACTTGAATAGAAAAATTGGAAAAGCAAAATGGACAGCTGAAAAACTCCTGAACATGCTAAGGGTCCCTCAAATGTAATTGTGAAATGAAAAAAAAAAATCAGCAAAAAAAAGTATAACAGTCACACAATCACAAATATGGAAACATATGGAAACACACATGCACAGAGAGACACACACAGAATCAAATTCAGTCAACCAGTCTAAATATATTGAATTTAAATGACAGACAGACAGACAGACAGACAGACAGCAGCATCAGCAAGTGAACAGGGGCTGTTAACAGCATGTTTCTAGGTCAGTCAAACAGCTGTGAGCTGCTAAATTTGAATCCACCAATCAGAGAGGCTGTGTGCTTTTTCCCGCCAAAACTGGTGCACTAAGTGCAGGCTTTTACACATGCAGCACAGAGAGAGACAGGATTTTTGCAGTCTATTTCTCATAGTGAGAATTCCCCTCAAACAAACAGCCATAAATTTCTAACCGTGGCGGCTAAAACAGTCATTCTTAGACCATTTTATTCAGAAGACATAGGAGAATCTTGAAATGCTGACCATTTAAAATAAAAATATGAAATATTAGAGATATATGACATAGATGATTGGTGGGCTTAGAAGCCACGAAGGTCCCAATATGCAAATTTAAATGTGCCAGGACTCAGATATGATTGGCTGGCTGGGAAGCCATGAAGGCAACAATATGCAAATTTAAATGTGCCAGGACTCAGATATGATTGGCTGGCTGAGAAGCCATGAAGGTCCCAATATGCAAATTTGAATGTGCCAGGACTCAGATATGATTGGCTGGCTGGGAAGCCGTCCAGGTCCTGATATGTAAATTTGAATATTACAGTCCTTACAGAGGACTGACTCCTGGGGACCTGGCAGAAATATATAGAAATACAATGATTACCCAGAAATACTGCATTTAGTAGAAATACTATGTTTTAGCAGAAATCCTATAAAATAGCAGAAATAGTATGATTTAGCACAAATGCTGTATTTAGCACAAATCTTATAAAATAGCAGAAATAGTATGATTTAGCAGAAATGCTGTATTTAGCACAAATACTGAAAAGCAGCACAAATGCTATGACTTAGCACAATAGTAATAACTTAAATAGAAAAATTGGAAAAGCAAAATGGACAGCTGCAAAAAGTCCCACAAGCACAGAGAGACACACACAGGATCAAATTCAGTCAACCAGTCTAAATATATTGAATTTAAATCATACAATAAGATGCTCCCATAAAACTCTCTCTCGCCTCTCTCTCTCTCTCTCTCACACTCACACACACACACACACACACACACACACACACACACACACACACACACACACAGGAGAAAATCAAGTTTCTAGGTCAGTCAAGCAGCCTGGGAGCTGCTAAATTTGAATCCACCAATCAGAGAGGCTGTGTACTTTTTCCCGCCAAAACAGGTGCAGCCGTTTTTACACACACAGAGCACAGAGACAGGATTTCTGCAGTAAATTTCTCATAGTGAGGATTCCTCTCAAACAAATGGCCATAATTTCCTAACCGTAGGGGCTAGAACAGTCATTCTTACACCGCTTTGTTTAGAAGAGATGGGGAATCTTACAGTGTTGACAATTTATCATTACAATATGAATTATTGAAGATATTTGACTTCTAATGCACCATAACTGAGTAGAGCAAAGCAAAACTGCCTTGACTTGCCCTCAAACAACCCTTTCTAACTCTAAATCTATTTGGAGTATCAATATCATTCTTTCACCGTAAGAGACAGCAGGCTTTGGTGAACAATCATGGAAATTTTCAGGTCTCTGTGGAAATCCATTAAAAGATATGACGAGAGAAAAAAGTGGTTCATTTCCAGAGTTTGAAATCTGAAGAAATCTGAGCGAAGGACAATTTCCTACCCTCAAACAAGTCTAACTCATTTCAGAACGGTAATAGGTGAGAAAGAAATTCTTGAATTGTGAGCGTCAGGAGTGTCTGAAGATATACGGGACAAGCCTCATGTTTTAACTTCGCTTCGTTAAGGAGATATGACGATTCGAATATGCCTCTCATTAGAGAAATCAAGCGATGATTTTGAATAAACTCTCCATTGACTTTCTATGGAGAGTTTTCTGACTTTGTGTTGGTCTGAGGATTTGCCAAAATTCTATGAATCTCACAACAATGATAGTAACATTTTCTGAAAGCCAGCAAAAATACCTACGTTTTGATGTATAATTTGTGTGGGTTAAGTGAAAATTGAGCGAGTAGCAAGAAGTTGTTCAGACATGAAGAGAAAATTGCCAAAGGTACAGTGGCTCACTTAGAACCAACTGCATAGCAACCATAACAACGCATGTATTTTGTGAAAATCACAAAGATGAAACTCAAAACTTAAAGAGGATAAGATGAAAACGGTAACAGATATGAAAAAGCTGAATCATTCATGAATAGCCCAATAATTTGTGAACATTTTAAAATTTGAATGGTTGTTCTAGGCGAAAAGTATGAGAACGTAGTTAAGTTTCAAAAAAGAGTAAGTTTTAGCAGAATTATGGAAGTTTCCCATTCATTTCAATGGGACAAATTAAAGGAAAAAACGTAATATTTTAAAAAGTATAAGAGCAAAAAATACCAAAAGTCATTGCCGGAAAGAGCAAAAATAGCAGAATAGTTTAAAATTTGAACGGTGAAAATAGCACAAAAATTGTGGAAGTAGTTCTACGGCGAAAAACGTACGGAAGCAACTTGAAGAATAATAATAACTAGAAAAATTTGCATTTCCTGCGAAAATGCTGTGTGGATGCCTTAACGCTGAAGCTGTCTGCTGAAAAGCTGAAAAAGCTGAAAAGTTGCAAAAAGTTGTATGGTGGTGAAAAAAGAATGTCACCCTGAGCAGGATTCGAACCTGGACGTCCTGGGTGTAAGGCAGCTACTCATCTCACTGTGCCAAATTCACTCTCACAAGATAAGAGATGGAGAGACTGACAATTATGGTGAAATGAGCAGAAACTGCTGAGAATTGCGCTGATAAGAGGTGAAATGGTTGAAAATTTTGCAGAAAAGAGGTGAATCAGCAGAATTTCTGCAGAAAAGAGGCAAAGAAGCAGAACGTTGCGCTGAATAGAGGTGAATCAGCAGAATTTCTGCTGAAAAGATGTTTTGCTGAAAATAGCTGAAAAAGCTGGGAAACTGAAAATTTTGCTGGAAAGGGGTGAAAAAGCTGAAATTGAGTTAAAAAGGTTTCTCTCGTAAAACAGGTTTCTGCTTAAAACAGCTAAAAGTTAAGATTTGTGCTGAAAACAGGTGTTCAAATCCCATGACCAGGATTTGAAACTGGCCCTTCTGTTCTCAAGGCAGCTACTCATCTCACTGAACTAAACTTGTTCCAACAAACACAGGAGATGGAGAAACTGACAATTTTGCTAAATGAGCAGAGGCTGCTGAGTTTTGTGCTGAGAAGAAGTGAAAAGCTGAAAAATTTGCAGAAAAGAGGTGAATCAGCAGAATTTCTGCAGAAAAGATGGAAAGAAGAATATTGCGCTGAAAAGAGGTAAATCAGCAGAATTTCTGCTGAAAAGACGGAAAGAAGCAATCACAGTAGCTGCTCATCTCACTGAGCCAAAGCAGTTCTTGTCCCACCAAGAGATATGATGAGAGAAATTCTTCTGAAAGAGCAGAACAGGCTGAAAATTTTCAGCTACTCATTGAGTAAAACTGGTTCTCACATAACTGAAAAAAGGTGAAAAAGCTGAAAATTCTGATAAAAACAGCAGAAGTGGCTGACATTTGTGCTGATAAGAGGTGAAAACGCAAACTTTCTGCTGAAAAGAGGCAAAACAACCTGTTTCTGCTCAAATTCACCAATCAGAGGTACTGCCTCTGTCTGCTTCATCAGGTGGGTACTTGTATGTATTTCTGCCATGGAGCGTTAACAAGAATCTGAGATCCATATTAGAAAAGCTGCTAAAATCATAAAACTTGCGCTGAAAAGAGATGAATCAGCAGAATTTCTGCAGAAAAGAGGCAAAGAAGCAGAAACTTGCGCTGAAAAGAGATGAATCAGCAGAGTTTCTCCTCAAAAGAGTTGTCTTTTTCTGAATACAGCCAAAAAGCTGGAATTTGTGCTGAAAAGGGGTGAAAAAATGAAAATTTTGCTGAAAAGGGGTGAAGAAGCTAAAGTATACTAAATCAAAGTATTTGTGCCAAAACATAGTGTTTCTGCCATATTGTGGTACTACTACATTACAACATGAATACGGATTAAAGATGAAAGAAACTGGCAACAAATTCCTCCACTACAAACCAGTCTGATACCACTTCTTTGCAGTGTTCACGTTTACTAAGGCACTACCCAAAAGGCGCCACAAGAGGGCACTCCAACACAACAGATGACCTATGTACACTGATGCACTTAGTAACAGTCAGCCTCCTTGAATTGGCAGAAATACTGTGATTTAGTAGTAATACTATAACATAACAGATATACTACCAGGCTCAAAGCAGCTTCTCATCTCACTGACCCAAACACATTCTCACAGAGAAGAGGTGGACAGACTGACAATTCTGCTGAAATGAGCAGAAGCTGCTGAGAATTGTGCTGATAAGAGGTGAAAAGGCTTAAAATGTTGCAGAAAAGAGGTGAATCAGAAGAATTTCTGCAGAAAAGAGGCAAAGAAGCAGAAACGTGGGCTGAAAAGAGATGAATCAGCAGAGTTTCTGCTGAAAAGAGTTTTTTTTTTTCTGAAAACAGCCCCAAAAAATGGAATTTGTGCTGAAAAAAGGGTGAAAAAAATGAACATTTTGCTGAAAAGGGGTGAATAAGGTAAAGTATACCAAATCAAAGTATTTGTGCCAAAACATAGTGTTTCTGCCATATTGTGGTATTTGTGCCACAAAAGTTACTACATTACAACATGAATACGGATTAAAGATGAAAGAAACTGGCAACAAATTCCTCCACTACAAACCAGTCTGATACCACTTCTTTGCAGTGTTCACATTTACTAAGGCACTACCCAAAGGCGTCACAAGAGGGCACTCCAACACAAGAGATGACCTATGTACACTGATGCACTTAGTAACAGTCAGCCTCCTACTTAGCCACTACGTAATACAGCGATATTACAGTGTACAAATTCACATAAATATGATTTGGCAGAAATACTAAACTTTGGCACAAATACTATAATTGAGTACAAGTACTCTAAGATAACAGAAATACTATGATTTAGCAGAAATACAATGTTTTTGCAGAAACACTGTAATTTCACTCAAATACTATGAGATAGCAGTAATACTATGATTTGGCAGAAATGCTACGTTTTAGTACAAATACTATGACAAAGCAGAAATACTATGACTTAGAAGTAATACTATCACAAAAGGGATTCCTCAAAATACTATGAAATTGCAGTAATTCTATGGTTTGGCAGAAATACGGTACTTCATACAAATACAATGCTTTGGTACAAATACTATATTTTGGTTTGAATACTATGATTTGCAACAAATACTATGATTTGGCACGAGTAGTATGATTTAGTACAAATACTACGAATTGGCAGAAATACTGTGACTTAGTAGTAATACTATAACATAACAGATATACTGTTATGTTGCAGACAGTCTATGTTTTTGCACAAATACCACAATATGGCAGAAATACTATGTTTTAGCACAAATACTATGATTTGGTATAAATACTATGTTTTGGCACATATACCTTATTCAGCAGATATACTATAACATAACAGAAATTCTACGACATAGTAGTAATACTATAACATGACAGAAATATTAATTGGGCACAAATACTATAATTTGGCACAAGTACCATGTTTTGGCAAAATCCCATAATTTGGCACAAATACTATGATATGGCAGAAATACTATGATTGGGTACAAATACTATGATTGGGCAGAAATACTATGTTTCAGTACAAATACTATGATTTAGCAGAAATACTATGTTTTAACATAAATACTATTTTTGGCAGAAATTTCTGCTCAAAGGTACTATTTCTGCCTTTTGGCAGAAATGCTGTAATTTGGCATAAATACTATGATTTGGGATAAATACTATGATTTGACAGATATACTATATTCAGCATATATACTATAACATAACAGAAATACTTCCACCTAGTAGTAATACTATAATATATCAGAAATGTCATGATTTGACACAAAAACCATGATTTGGCACAAATACCATGACTTGGCAAAAATACTATGATTTAGCAGAAATACTATGATTGAGCAGAAGTACTAAGATGTAGTAGAAGTACTTTGATTTAGCAGAAATACTATTATGGAGGAGTAATACTTTAACATGAGAGAAATATTGATACAGACACACACACAGAGAGCGCAAAGTGAACAGGAGCTGTTAAGAGTCTGGGCTTGGTATATCTAGGTCAGTTAAATTAGCTGCACCTGCTGTAATCAGCCCTTACACACACAGACACAGAGAGAGAGGTGTGAGTTTTCTTCAGTGTATTTCTGACATTCAGGATTCCCCTCGAACAAATGGCCATAATTTCCTAACCGTAGGGGCTAGAATGGTCGTTCTGACACCGTTTTGTTCAGAAGAGATGGGGAATCTGCAGGTCTTCTTAATTCAGAGATAAAATATAAATTATTGAAGATATATGACTTGTAATACACTGTAACTGAGTAGAGGCGAAGCAAAACTGCCTTGACTTGCCCTCAAACAACGTTTTGTAACTCTAAATGTATATGGAGCATCAAAATCATTCTTTCACCGTAAGAAACAGCAGGCTTTGGTGAACAGTCATGGGAATTTTCAGGTCTCTGTGGAAATCCATCAAAAAGATATGATGAGAGAAAAAAGTGCCTCATTTGCAGAATTTTAAATCTGAAGAGATCTGAGCAAGGCATGAATTTCCTACTCTCAAACAAGTGTAATTCATGGCCAAACGGTAATAGGTGATAAAAACTTTTGAATTGTGAGCATCAGGGTGTCTGAAGATATATTTGCACAAGCCTCATGTCTCAACTTTGTTTCGTTAAGGAGATATGACGATTTAAAAATGCCTCTCATTAGAGAAATACAGTGGTGATTTTGAACAAACTCTCCATTGACTTTCTATGGACAATTTTCAGACTTTGTGTTACTCTGAGGAGATTTGCAAAAATCTATAACTCCCACAACAATGATAGTGACATTTTTGAAAGCCAGCAAAAATACCTACGTTTTGATGTATAATTTGTGGGGTTGAGTGGAAATTGGGCGAGTAGCAAGAAGTTGTTGGAACATGAAGAGAAAATTCAGAATGGATGAGTGTCCACTCTGACTTAATTGCATAGCAACCATAACAACGCATGTATTTTCTGAAAAATCACAATTTTGCAACTGAAAACTTTAAGAGGTATAAGATTAAAACGGTAGAAGATCTGAAAAAGCTGAATCAGACAGGAATAGCCCAATAATCTGAGAACATTTTAAAGTTTGAATGGAGTTTCTAGGTGAAAGTATGACAAAGTAGTTAAGTTTCAAAAACAAGCAAGTTTTAGCAGAATTGTGGAAGTTTTCCATTCATTTCAATGGGACAAATTAAAGGAAAAAAAGTGTAATATTTTAAAAAGTATAAGAGTAATAAACACCAAAAGTCATTGCCGGAAAGAGCAGAAAGAGCAGAACAGTATAGAGTTTGAACTGAGAAAATCGGCTGAAAACTGAGGAAGTAGTTAAGTGCCAAAAAGTGTACGGAAGCAACTAGAAGAATAATAATAATAAAGAATAAAGAGAAACAGGAACTCAATAGTGTGGAAGCCCTTTAAGGGCATCCACACAATAACTAGAAAAATTTGCATTTCCTGCGAAAATGCAGTGTGGATGCTGTAACGCTGAAGCTGTCTGCTGAAATTAGCTGAAAAAGCTGAAAAATAGCAAAAATTGTAATAACTTTGCAGAAGCATAACTTAGCAAAATGTAAATACTTAGCAGAACTACAATAATGTAAAGAAAACATAATACTTGGCAGAAATAAAATAACCTAGCAGAACTTAGCAGAAATATTGTAACTTAGCAGAAACATGATAACTTCTCAGAAATAGAGGAATGTAGCAAACATGGTACAAGATTACAGAGATACTTTATTTAACCAAAATACCTAAACATTGCAGAAATTCTGTGATTTAGGACAAATACTACAACATAGCAGAAATGCTGTGATTCAGCAAATATACTATACTATGGCACAAAAGAATGAATTTGCTCAAATACTATGATTTTGCTCAAATACTATGATTTAGCAATAATACTAAGATTTGGCAGAAATACTATGCTTTAGCACAAATACTATAATTAATTACAAGTACAATAACATAGCAGAACTATCAAGATTTGGCAGAAATACTATGTTTTAGTAGTAATACTATGATTTGGTAGAAATACTATAATTACGCAGAAATATTATATTTACCTCAAATTCTATAAAATAGTAGAAATAGTATGATTTAGCACAAATACTGTATTTAGCACAAATACCGAAAAGTAGCAGAAGAACTATAATTTAGCAGAATAGTAATAACTTACACAATTACAAATATGGACGATATTGAAACACAAATGCACAGAAGGGCACCAACACACAGGATCTAATCCAGTTAACCAGTCTAACTATATTCAAGCTAAATCCTACAATAAGTTGCTGCCAAAAAGGGTTGGGTTCTCTCTCTCTCACTAAACACACACACACACACACACACACACACACACACACACACACACATCAAGATCCAATTCAGTCAACCAGTCTAAATATATTGAATTTAAATCTTACAATGAGATCATCCCATAAAGAGGCTTTCTCTCTCTCTCTCTCTCTCTCTCTCACACACACACACACACACACACACACACACACACACACAAGATCCAATTCAGTCAACCAGTCTAAATATATTGAATTTAAATCTTACAATGAGATCATCCCATAAAAAGGCTTTCTCTCTCTCTCTCTCTCTCTCTCTCACACACACACACACACACACACACACACACACACACACACACACACACACACACACACACACACACAGAGAGAGAGTAAGTTTCTAGCTCAGTCAAGCAGCCTGGGAGCTGCTGAATTTGAATCCACCAATCAGAGAGCTTGTGCACTTTTTCCCGCCAAAACAGGTGCACGCAGCACAGAGAGACACAGGACTTTTGCAGTCTATTTCTCATAATGACGACTCCCCTCAAACAAATGACCATAATTTCCTAACCGTAGGGGCTAAAACAGTCATTCTTAGACCATTTTATTCAGAAGACATAGGAGAATCTTGAAATGCTGACCATTTAAAATAAAAATATGAAATATTAGAGATATATGACATAGATGATTGGTGGGCTTAGAAGCCACAAAGGTCCCAATATGCAAATTTAAATGTGCCAGGACTCAGATATGATTGGCTGGCTGGGAAGCCATGAAGGCAACAATATGCAAATTTTAATGTGCCAGGACTCAGATATGATTGGCTGGCTGGGAAGCCGTCCAGGTCCTGATAGGTAAATTTGAATATTACAGTCCTTACAGAGGACTGACTCCTGGGGACCTGGCAGAAATATATAGAAATACAATGATTACCCAGAAATACTGCATTTAGTAGAAATACTATGTTTTAGCACAAATCCTATAAAATAGCAGAAATAGTATGATTTAGCACAAATGCTGTATTTAGCACAAATCTTATAAAATAGCAGAAATAGTATGATTTAGCAGAAATGCTGTATTTAGCACAAATACTGAAAAGCAGCACAAATGCTATGACTTAGCACAATAGTAATAACTTAAATAGAAAAATTGGAAAAGCAAAATGGACAGCTGCAAAAGTCCCACAAGCACAGAGAGACACACACAGGATCAAATTCAGTCAACCAGTCTAAATATATTGAATTTAAATCATACAATAAGATGCTCCCATAAAAACTCTCTCTCCCTCTCTCTCTCTCTCTCTCTCTCACTGTCACACACACACACACACACACACACACACACACACACACACACACACACACACACACACAGGAGAGAAAAATCAAGTTTCTAGGTCAGTCAAGCAGCCTGGGAGCTGCTAAATTTGAATCCACCAATCAGAGAGCTGTGTACTTTTTCCCGCCAAAACTGGTGCACTAAGTGCAGGCTTTTACACACGCAGCACAGAGAGAGACAGGATTTTGCAGTCTATTTCTCATAGTGAGAATTCCCCTCAAACAAACAGCCATAAATTTCTAACTGTAGGGGCTAAAACAGTCATTCTTAGACCATTTTATTCAGAAGACATAGGGGAATCTTGAAATGCTGACCATTTAAAATAAAAATATGAAATATTAGAGATATATGACATAGATGATTGGTGGGCTTAGAAGCCACGAAGGTCCCAATATGCAAATTTAAATGTGCCAGGACTCAGATATGATTGGCTGGCTGGGAAGCCATGAAGGTCCCAATATGCAAATTTGAATGTGCCAGGACTCAGATATGATTGGCTGGCTGGGAAGCCATGAAGGTCCCAATATGCAAATTTGAATGTGCCAGGACTCAGATATGATTGGCCCGCTGGGAAGCCCTCCAGGTCCTGATATGTCAATTTGAATATTACAGTCCTTACAGAGGACTGACTCCTGGGGACCTGGCAGAAATATATAGAAATACAATGATTACCCAGAAATACTGCATTTAGTAGAAATACTATGTTTTAGCACAAATACTATAAAATGGCAGAAATACTATAATTAAGCAGAAATATTATATTAAGTACAAATCCTATAAAATAGCAGAAATAGTATGATTTAGCACAAATGCTGTATTTAGCACAAATCTTATAAAATAGCAGAAATAGTATGATTTAGCAGAAATGCTGTATTTAGCACAAATACTGAAAAGCAGCACAAATGCTATGACTTAGCACAATAGTAATAACTTAAATAGAAAAATTGGGAAAGCAAAATGGACAGCTGCAAAAGTCCCACAAGCACAGAGAGACACACACAGGATCAAATTCAGTCAACCAGTCTAAATATATTGAATTTAAATCATACAATAAGATGCTCCCATAAAACTCTCTCTCGCCCTCTCTCTCTCTCTCTCTCTCACACACACACACACACACACACACACACACACACACACACACACACACACAGGAGAGAAAAAGCAAGTTTCTAGGTCAGTCAAGCAGCCTGGGAGCTGCTAAATTTGAATCCACCAGTCAGAGAGGCTGTGTACTTTTTCCATAAAACAGGTGCAGCCGTTTTACACACACAGAGCACAGAGACAGGATTTCTGCAGTGAATTTCTCATAGTGAGGATTCCTCTCAAACAAATGGCCATAATTTCCTAACCGTGAGGGCTAGAACAGTCATTCTTACACCGTTTTGTTCAGAAGAGATGGGGAATCTTACAGTGTTGACAATTTATCATTACAATATGAATTATTGAAGATATTTGACTTCTAATGCACCATAACTGAGTAGAGCAAAGCAAAACTGCCTTGACTTGCCCTCAAACAACGCTTTCTAACTCTAAATCTATTTGGAGTATCAATATCATTCTTTCACCGTAAGAGACAGCAGGCTTTGGTGAACAATCATGGAAATTTTCAGGTCTCTGTGGAAATCCATTAAAAAGATATGACGAGAAAAAAAGTGGTTCATTTCCAGAGTTTGAAATCTGAAGAAATCTGAGCGAAGGACAATTTCCTACCCTCAAACAAGTCTAACTCATTTCAGAACGGTAATAGGTGAGAAAGAAATTCTTGAATTGTGAGCGTCAGGGTGTCTGAAGATATCACGGGGACAAGCCTCATGTTTTAACTTCGCTTCGTTAAGGAGATATGACGATTCGAATATGCCTCTCATTAGAGAAATCAAGCGATGATTTTGAACAAACTCTCCATTGACTTTCTATGGAGAGTTTTATGACTTTGTGTTGGTCTGAGGATTTGCCAAAATTCTATAAATCTCACAACCATGATAGTAACATTTTCTGAAAGCCAGCAAAAATACCTACGTTTTGATGTATAATTTGTGTGGGTTAAGTGAAAATTGAGCGAGTAGCAAGAAGTTGTTCGGACATGAAGAGAAAATTGCCAAAGGTACAGTGGCTCACTTAGAACCAACTGCATAGCAACCATAACAACGCATGTATTTTGTGAAAAATCACAAAGATGAAACTCAAAACTTAAAGAGGGATAAGATGAAAACGGTAACAGATATGAAAAAGCTGAATCATTCATGAATAGCCCAATAATTTGTGAACATTTTAAAATTTGAATGGTTGTTCTAGGCGAAAGTATGAGAACGTAGTTAAGTTTCAAAAAAGAGTAAGTTTTAGCAGAATTGCGGAAGTTTCCCATTCATTTCAATGGGACAAATTAAAGGAAAAAAATGTAATATTTTAAAAAGTATAAGAGCAAAAATACCAAAAGTCATTGCGGAAAGAGCAAAAATAGCAGAATAGTTTAAAATTTGAGCGGTGAAAATAGCACAAAAATTGTGGAAGTAGTTCTACGGCGAAAAAACGTCTGGAAGCAACTTGAAGAATAATAATAATAATAAAGAATAAAGAGAAACAGGAACTCAATAGTGTGGATGCTTAAAGCATCCACACAACTAGAAAAAATTTGCATTTCCTGCGAAAATGCAGTGTGGATGCTGGAGCATGAAGCTGTCAGCTGAAACTAGCTGAAAAAGCTGAAAAGTTGCAGAAATTGTAAAAACTTTGCAGAAGCAAAGGAACGTTGCTAAAATGTAGTAACTTAGCAGAACTGCAATATCTTAGAGGAAACATAATACTTGGCAGAAATACAATAGCATAGCAGAACTTAGCAGAAATATTGTAACTTACCAGAAACACGATAACTTCCCAAAAATACAAGAATTTCGGAGAAATAGTATAAGATAACAGAAAGAATATATTTAGCCAAACATTCTTAAACATTACAGAAATACTACTCTATAGCAGAAATGATATATTTAGAAAGAAAAATATAATATAGTAGAAATACTATGATTTAGCAGAAATCCTACAATATAGCTCAATAACAATGATTTAGAACAGATACTATGATTTAGCAGAATAGTAATAACTTAAGTGAAAATATTGGAAAGGTAAAATGACAAGCTGAATAAAAGGAACATGGTTAAGTTTGCTCAAAACTAATTTTTGTTCACCTGTGAAAAAATAAAATAAAAATACATTTAGAAATACAAATAAGAACAGCCAACAGATACACACAAATTAAATATGGATACACAAATCAACAAATACACACAAAATCAAATATGGATACACAAATGTACAGAGAGAGACACACACACACAGGGTCTATGCCAGTCAACCAGTCTGAATATATTATATTTTTATCCAACAATGAGATGCTGCCCTAAAAGGGCTTTGTGTGTCTCTTTCTCTCTCTCTCTCTCTCACACTCACACACACACACACACACACACACACACACACACACACACACACAGCATCAGCAAGTGAACAGGGGCTGTTAACAGCATGTTTCTAGGTCAGTCAAACAGCTGTGAGATTCTCAATTTGAATCCACCAATCAGAGGGGCTGTGTGCTTTTTCCTGCCAAAACTGGTGCACCAAGTGCAGGCTTTTACAGCACAGAGAGAGACAGGATTTTTGCAGTCTATTTCTCATAGTGAGGACTCCCCTCAAACAAACAGCCATAAATTCCTAACCCTAGGGGCTAAAACGGTCATTCTTAGACCGTTGTGTTCAGAAGACATGGGAGAATCTTGAAATGTTGACCATTTAAAATAAAAATATGAAATATCATAGATATAGGACATAGATGATTGGTTGTCTTAGAAGCCATGATTGCCCCAATATGCAAATTTGAATGTGCAAGGCCTAAGATATGATTGGCTGGCTGGGAAGCCATGAAGGCAACAATATGCAAATTTGAATGTGCAAGCCCTCGGATATGATTGGTTGTCTTAGAAGCCATATAAAAAGCAGTAAAACTGTACTATGATTTGGTAGAAAATCTATAATTAATCAAAAATACTATATTTGGCAGAAATACTATTTTGTAGCAGAAACACTATATTTAGCACAAATCTGATGAAATAGAAGAAATAGTATGATTTAGCAGAAATGCTGTATTTAGCACAAATACTGGAAAGCAGCAGAAATGCTATGACTTAGCACAATAGTAATAACCTAAATAGAAAAATTGGAAAAGCAAAATGGACAGCTGAAAAAATCCTGAACATGCTAAGGGTCCCTCAAATGTAATTGTTAAATGAAAAAAAAACCAGCCAAAAAAAAGTATAACAGTCACACAACCACAAATATGTACACATATGGTAACACACATGCACAGACAGACACACACAGGATCAAATTCAGTCAACCAGTCTAACTATATTGAATTTAAATCTTACAATGAGATCATCCCATAAAAAGGCTTTCTCTCTCTCTCTCTCTCTCTCTCTCTCTCCCTCTCTCTCTCTCTCTGTCACACACACACACACACACACACACACACACACACACACACACACACACACACAAGATCCAATTCAGTCAACCAGTCTAAATATATTGATTTTGAATCTTACAATGAGATCATCCCATAAAAGGCTTTCTCTCTCTCTCTCTCTCTCTCTCTCTCTCTCTCTCTCTCTCTCTCTCTCTCTCTCACACACACACACACACACACACACACAAGATCCAATTCAGTCAACCAGTCTAAATATATTGAATTTAAATCTTACAATGAGATCATCCCATAACAAGCCTCTCTCTCTCTCTCTCTCTCTCTCTCTCACACACACACACACACACACACACACACACACACACACACACACACACACACAAGATCCAATTCAGTCAACCAGTCTAAATATATTGATTTTGAATCTTACAATGAGATCATCCCATAAAAAGGCTTTCTCTGTCTCTCTCTCTCTCTCTCTCTCACACACACACACACACACACACACACACACACACACACACACAAGATCCAATTCAGTCAACCAGTCTAAATATATTGATTTTGAATCTTACAATGAGACCATCCCATAAAAGGCTTTCTCTCTCTCTCTCTCTCTCTCTCTCTCTCTCTGTCACACACACACACACACACACACACACACACACACAGATCCAATTCAGTCAACCAGTCTAAATATATTGAATTTAAATCTTACAATGAGATCATCCCATAACAAGCCTTTCTCTCTCTCTCTCTCTCTCTCTCTCTCTCTCTGTCACACACACACACACACACACACACACACACACACACACACACACACACACACACACACAAGATTCAATTCAGTCAAGCAGTCTAAATATATTGAATTTAAATCTTACAATGAGATCATCCCATAACAAGCCTTTCTCTCTCTCTCTCTCTCTCTCTCTCTCTGTCACACACACACACACACACACACACACACACACACACACACACACACACACACAGGGAGAGAGAAGTAAGTTTCTAGGTCAGTCAAGCAGCCTGGGAGCTGCTGAATTTGAATCCACCAATCAGAGAGGCTGTATACTTTTTCCCGCCAAAACAGGTGCAGCCGTTTTTACACACACAGAGCACAGAGACAGGATTTCTGCAGTGAATTTCTCATAGTGAGGATTCCTCTCAAACAAATGGCCATAATTTCCTAACCGTAGGGGCTAGAACGGTCATTCTTACACCATTTTGTTCAGAAGAGATCAGGGAATCTTAAAGTGTTGACAATTTATCATTAAAATATGAATTATTAAAGATATTTGACTTCTAATGCACCATAACTGAGTAGAGCAAAGCAAAAACTGCCTTGACTTGCCCTCAAACAACGCTTTCTAACTCTAAATCTATTTGGAGTATCAATATCATTTTTCACCGTAAGAGACAGCAGGCTTTGGTGAACAATCTTGAAATTTTCAGGTCTCTGTTGATATCCATTAAAAAGATATGACGAGAGAAAAAAAGTGGATCATTTCAGAGTTTGAAATCTGAAGAAATCTGAGCGAAGGACGAATTTCCTACCCTCAAACAAGTCTAACTCATTTCAGAACGGTAATAGGTGAGAAAGAAATTCTTGAATTGTGAGTGTCAGGGTGTCTGAAGATATACTGGGACAAGCCTCATGTTTTAACTTTGCTTCGTTAAGGAGATATGACGATTCGAATATGCCTCTCATTACAGAAATCAAGCTGTGATTTTGAACAAGCTCTCCATTGACTTTCTATGGGGATTTTTGAGACTTTGTGTTGGTCTGAGGAGATTTGCCAAAATTCTATAAATCTCACAACAATGATGGTGACATTTTCTGAAAGCCAGCAAAAATACCTACGTTTTGATGTATAATTTGTGGAAGTTGAGTGAAAATTGAGCAAGTAGCAAGAAGTTGTTCGGACATGAAGAGAAGACTGCAAAACCTTCAGTGGCACACTGGAAGCCAAGTGCATAGCAACCATAACAACGCATGTATTTTGTGAAAATCACAATTTTGCAACTCAAAACTTTAAGAGGCATAAAAGTAAAACGGTAAAAGATTTGAAAAAAGCTGATTTATTCCTGAATAGCCCAATAATTTCAGAACATTTTAAAGTTTGAATGGTTGTTCTACGTGAAAGTAGGAAAAAGTAGTTAAGTTTCAAAACAAGCAAGTTTTAGCAGAATTGGAAGTTTCCCATTCATTTCAATGGGACAAATTAAAGGAAAAAAACGTAATATTTTAAAAAGTATAATAGTATAAAATACCAAAAGATATTGCCGGAAAGAGGAAAAATAGCAGAATAGTTTAAAATTTGAGCGGTGAAAATCGGCTGAAAATTGTGGAAGTAGTTCAACGGCGAAAAGTGTCACGGAAGCAACTAGAACTAGAAAAATTTGCATTTCCTCTTGAAAATGCAGTGTGGATGCTGGAACGCTGAAGCTGTCAGCTGAAACTAGCTGAAAAAGCTGAAAAGTTGCAGAAATTGTAAAAACTTTGCAGAAGCAAAGGAGCGTTGCTAAAATGTAGTAACTTGCAGAACTGCAATATCTTAGAGGAAACATAATACTTGGCAGAAATACAATAGCATAGCAGAACTTAGCAGAAATATTGTAACTTACCAGAAACACGATAACTTCCCAAAAATACAAAATTTCGGAGAAATAGTATAAGATAACAGAAAGAATATATTTAGCCAAACATTCTTAAACATTACAGAAATACTACTCTATAGCAGAAATGATATATTTAGAAAGAAAAATATAATATAGTAGAAATACTATGATTTAGCAGAAATCCTACAATATAGCTCAATAACAATGATTTAGAACAGATACTATGATTGAGCAGAATAGTAATAACTTAAGTGAAAATATTGGAAAGGTAAAATGACAAGCTGAATAAAAGGAACATGGTTAAGTTTGCTCAAAACTAATTTTTGTTCACCTGTGAAAAAATAAAATAAAAATACATTTAGAAATACAAACAAGAACAGCCAACAGATACACACAAAATTAAATATGGATACACAAATCAACAAATACACACAAAATCAAATATGGATACACAAATGTACAGAGAGACACACACACAGGGTCTATGCCAGTCAACCAGTCTGAATATATTATATTTTATCCAACAATGAGATGCTGCCCTAAAAAGGGCTTTGTGTGTCTTTCTTTCTCTCTCTCTCTCTCTCTCTCTCTCACACACACACACACACACACACACACACACACACACACCACACTCAGGCTCACACACACACAGCACACACACACATAGCATCAGCAAGTGAACAGGGGCTGTTAACAGCATGTTTCTAGGTCAGTCAAACAGCTGTGAGATTCTCAATTTGAATCCACCAATCAGAGGGGCTGTGTGCTTTTTCCTGCAAAAACTGGTGCACCAAGTGCAGGCTTTTACAGCACAGAGAGAGACAGGATTTTTGCAGTCTATTTCTCATAGTGAGGACTCCCCTCAAACAAACAGCCATAAATTCCTAACCGTAGGGGCTAAAACAGTCATTCTTAGACCGTTGTGTTCAGAAGACATGGGAGAATCTTGAAATGTTGACCATTTAAAATAAAAATATGAAATATCATAGATATATGACATAGATGATTGGTTGTCTTAGAGGCCATGATTGCCCCAATATGCAAATTTGAATGTGCAAGGCCTAAGATATGATTGGCTGGCTGGGAAGCCATGAAGGCAACAATATGCAAATTTGAATGTGCAAGCCCTCGGATATGATTGGTTGTCTTAGAAGCCATATAAAAAGCAGTAAAACTGTACTATGATTTGGTAGAAAAACTATAATTAATCAAAATACTATATTTGGCAGAAATACTATTTTGTAGCAGAAACACTATATTTAGCACAAATCTGATGAAATAGAAGAAATAGTATGATTTAGCAGAAATGCTGTATTTAGCACAAATACTGGAAAGCAGCAGAAAAGCTATGACTTAGCACAATAGTAATAACCTAAATAGAAAAATTGGAAAAGAAAATGGACAGCTAAAAGTCCTGAACATGCTAAGGGTCCCTCAAATGTAATTGTTAAATGAAAAAAACAACAACAAAAAAAAAGTATAACAGTCACACAACCACAAATATGTACACATATGGTAACACACATGCACAGACAGACACACACAGGATCAAATTCAGTCAACCAGTCTAAATATATTGAATTTAAAACACACACACACACACACACACACACACACACACACACACACACACACACACACACACAAGATCCAATTCAGTCAACCAGTCTAAATATATTGAATTTGAATCTTACAATGAGATCATCCCATAAAAGGCTTACTCTCTCTCTCTCTCTCTCTCTCTCTCTGTCACACACACACACACACACACACACAGATCCAATTCAGTCAACCAGTCTAAATATATTGAATTTGAATCTTACAATGAGATCATCCCATAAAAAGGCTTTCACTCTCTCTCTCTCTCTCTCTCTCTCTCTCTCACACACACACACACACACACACACACACACACACACACACACACACACACACACAAGATCCAATTCAGTCAACCACTCTAAATATATTGAATTTGAATCTTACAATGAGATCATCCCATAAAAAGGCATTCTCTCTCTCTCTCTCTCTCTGTCACACACACACACACACACACACACACACACACACACACACACACACACACACAAGATCCAATTCAGTCAACCAGTCTAAATATATTGAATTTAAATCTTACAATGAGATCATCCCATAAAAGGCTTTCTCTCTCTCTCTCTCCCTCTCTCTCTCTGTCTCTGTCACACACACACACACACACACAGATCCAATTCAGTCTACCAGTCTAAATATATTGAATTTGAATCTTACAATGAGATCATCCCATAAAAAGGCTTTCACTCTCTCTCTCTCTCTCTCTCTCTCTCTCTCTCACACACACACACACACACACACACACACACACACACAAGATCCAATTCAGTGAACCAGTCTAAATATATTGAATTGAAATCTTACAATGAGATCGTCCCATAAAAAGGCCTTCTCTCTCTCTCTCTCTCTCTCTCTCCCTCTCTGTCTCACACACACAAACACACACACACACACACACACACACACACACACACACACACAGGGAGAGAGAAGTAAGTTTCTAGCTCAGTCAAGCAGCCTGGGAGCTGCTGAATTTGAATCCACCAATCAGAGAGCCTGTGCACTCTTTCCCGCCAAAACAGGTGCACGCAGCACAGAGAGACACAGGACTTTTGCAGTCTATTTCTCATAATGACGACTCCCCTCAAACAAATGACCATAATTTCCTAACCGTAGGGGCTAGAACGGTCATTCTTACACCGTTTTGTTCAGAAGAGATGGGGGAATCTTAAAGTGTTGACACGTTATCATTAAAATATGAATTATTAAAGATATTTGACTTCTAATGCACCATAACTGAGTAGAGCAAAGCAAAAACTGCCTTGACTTGCCCTCAAACAACGCTTTCTAACTCTAAATCTATTTGGAGTATCAATATCATTCTTTCACCGTAAGAGACAGCAGGCTTTGGTGAACAATCATGGAAATTTTCAGGTCTCTGTGAAATCCATCAAAAGATATGACGAGAGAAAAAAGTGGTTCATTTCAGAGTTTGAAATCTGAAGAAATCTGAGCGAAGGACGAATTTCCTACCCTCAAACAAGTCTAACTCATTTCAGAACGGTAATAGGTGAGAAAATAATTCTTGAATTGTGAGCGTCAGGAGTGTCTGAAGATATACTGGGACAAGCCTTAAGTCTGAATGTCGCTTCATTAAGGAGATATGACGATTCGAATATGCCCCTCATTACAGAAATCAAGCGGTGATTTTGAACAAACTCTCCATTGACTTTCTATGGAGAGTTTTGCGACTTTGTGTTGGTCTGAGGAGATTTGCCAAAATTCTATAAATCTCACAACAATGATGGTGACATTTTCTGAAAGCCAGCAAAAATACCTACGTTTTGATGTATAATTTGTGGAAGTTGAGTGAAAATTGAGCAAGTAGCAAGAAGTTGTTCGGACATGAAGAGAAGACTGCAAAACCTTCAGTGGCACACTGGAAGCCAAGTGCATAGCAACCATAACAACGCATGTATTTTGTGAAAAATCACAATTTTGCAACTCAAAACTTTAAGAGGCATAAAAGTAAAACGGTAAAAGATTTGAAAAAGCTGATTTATTCCTGAATAGCCCAATAATTTGAGAACATTTTAAAGTTTGAATGGTTGTTCTACGTGAAAGTAGGAAAAAGTAGTTAAGTTTCAAAAACAAGCAAGTTTTAGCAGAATTGCGGAAGTTTCCATTCATTTCAATGGGACAAATTAAAGGAAAAAAAGCTTAATATTTTAAAAAGTATAACAGTATAAAATACCAAAAGATATTGCGGAAAGGGAAAAAATAGCAGAATAGTTTAAAATTTGAGCGGTGAAAATCGGCTGAAAATTGTGGAAGTAGTTCCACAATGAAAAAGCGTCTGGAAGCAACTAGAATAATAACTAGAAAAATTTGCATTTCCTGCGAAAATGCAGTGTGGATGCTGTAATGCTGAAGCTGTCTGCTAAAAATAGCTGAAAAAGCTGAAAAGTTGCAGAAATTGTAAAAACTTTGCAGAAGCAAAGGAACTTTGCTAAAATGTAGTAACTTAGCAGAACTGTAATATCTTAGAGGAAACATAATACTTGGCAGAAATACAATAGCATAGCAGAACTTAGCAGAAACATTGTAACTTCTCAGAAACATGATAAGTTATCAAAAATACAAGAATTTAGGAGAAATTGTATAAGATAACAGAAAGAATATATTTAGCCAAACATTCTTCAACATTACAGAAATACTATGATTTAGAAAAACAGTACAACATAGCAGAAATGCTGTGATTTACCAGAGACACTGTAATATACTATGAATATTTTAATTTTATATAAATACTATGTTTTAGCAAAAATACTCCAGTTTAGCACAAATATTATAACATAGCAGAAATACTATTCTATAGCAGAAATGCTATATTTAGAAAGAAAAATGTAATATAGTAGAAATACTATGATTTAGCAGAAATCCTACAATATAGCTTAATAACAATGATTTAGAACAGATACTATGATTGAGCACAAGTAATAACTTAAGTGAAAATATTGGAAAGGTAAAATGATAAGTTGAATAAAAGGAACATGGTTAAGTCCGCTGAAAACTATTTGTTGTTCACCTGTGAAAAAATAAAACAAAAATACATTTAGAAAAAAAAAAAACTAAGAACAGCCAACAGATACACAAAATCAAATATGGATACACAAATCACCAAATACACAGAAAATCAAATATGGTTACACAAATGTACAGAGAGAGACAAACACAGACAAACACACAGTCTATGCCAGTCAACCAGTCTGAATATATTATATTTTATCCACCAATGAGATGCTGCCCTAAAAAAGGTCTTTGTGTGTGTCTTTCTTTCTCTCTCTCTCTCTCTCTCTCTCACACACACACACACACACACACACACACACACACACACACACACAGCAGCAGCAGCAAGTGAACAGGGGCTGTTAACAGCATGTTTCTAGGTCAGTCAAACAGCTGTGAGCTTCTCAATTTGAATCCACCAATCAGAGGGCTGTGTGCTTTTTCCCACCAAAACTGGTGCACTAAGTGCAGGCTTTTACACACGCAGCACAAAGAGAGACAGGATTTTTGCAGTCTATTTCTCATAGTCAGGATTCCCCTCAAACAAACAGCCATAAATTCCTAACCGTAGGGGCTAAAACAGACATTCTTAGACCGTTTTGTTCAGAAGAGATGGGGAATCTTGAAATGTTGACCATTTAAAATACAAATATGAAATATTAAAGATATATGACATAGATGATTGGTTGTCTTAGAAGCCATGATTTAATATCCAAATTGTAATGTGCCAGGCCTCAGATATGATTGGTTGTCTTAGAAGCCATATAAAAAGCAGTAAAACTGTACTATGATTTGGTAGAAAAACTATAATTAATCAAAAATACTATATTTGGCAGAAATACTATTTTTTTTAGCAGAAAAACTATATTAAGTACAAATCCTATAAAATGGCAGAAATAGTATGATTACTGAAATAAAAATAAATACTGAAAAGCAGCAGAAATGCTATGACTTAGCACAATAGTAATAACTTAAATAGAAAAATTGGAAAAGCAAAATGGACAGCTGAAAAAATCCTGAACATGCTAAGGGTCCCTCAAATGTAATAGTGAAATGAAAAAAGAATCGGCAAAAAAATATATAACAGCCACACAATCACAAATATGGACACATATGGAAACACACATGCACAGAGAGACACACACAGGATCAAATTCAGTCAACCAGTCTAAATATATTGAATTTGAATCTTACAATGAGATAGAAATACGCAGAAATACTATGCTTTGGCACAAATACTATAATTAATTACAAGTACAATAACATAGCAGAACTATCAAGATTTGGCAGAAATACTATGTTTTAGTAGTAATATGATTTGGTAGAAATACTATAATTACGCAGAAATATTATATTTACCTCAAATTCTATAAAATAGTGGAAATAGTATGATTTAGCACAAATACTGTATTTAGCACAAATACCGAAAAGTAGCAGAAGAACTATAATTTAGCAGAATAGTAATAACTTACACAATTACAAATATGGACACATATTGAAACACACATGCACAGAGGGCACCCACACACAGGATCTAATCCAGTCAACCAGTCTAAATATATTGAATTTGAATCTTACAATGAGATTATCCCATAAAACTCTCTCTCTCTCTCTCTCTCTCTGTCTCACACACACACACACACACACACACACACACACACACACACAGATCCAATTCAGTCAACCAGTCTAAATATATTGATTTTGAATCTTACAATGAGATCATCCCATAACAAACCTTTCTCTCTCTCTCTCTCTCTCTCTCTCTGTCACACACACACACACACACACACACACACACACATAAGATCCAATTCAGTCAACCAGTCTAAATATATTGAATTTAAATCTTACAATGAGATGATCCCATAAAAAGCCTTTCTCTCTCTCTCTCTCTCTCTCTCTCTCTCACACACACACACACACACACACACACACACACACACACACAAGGTCCAATTCAGTCAACCAGTCTAAATATATTGAATTTAAATCTTACAATGAGATGATCCCATAAAAGCCTTTCTCTCTCTCTGTCACACACACACACACACACACACACACACACACAACACACAAGATACAATTCAGTCAACCAGTCTAAATATATTGATTTTGAATCTTACAATGAGATCATCCCATAAAAAAATTTCTCTCTCTCTCTCTCTCTCTCTCTCTCTCTCTCTCTCTCTCACACACACACACACACACACACTCACACACACACACACACACACACACACACACACACACACACACACACACACACACACAGAGAGAAGTAAGTTTCTAGCTCAGTCAAGCAGCCTGGGAGCTGCTGAATTTGAATCCACCAATCAGAGAGCCTGTGCACTTTTTCCCGCCAAAACAGGTGCACGCAGCACAGAGAGACACAGAATTTTGCAGTCTATTTCTCATAATGATGACTCCCCTCAAACAAATGACCATAATTTCCTAACCGTGAGGGGCTAGAACGGTCATTCTTACACCGTTTTGTTCAGAAGAGATCGGGGAATCTTAAAGTGTTGACAATTTATCATTAAAATATGAATTATTAAAGATATTTGACTTCTAATGCACCATAACTGAGTAGAACAAAGCAAAAACTGCCTTGACTTGCCCTCAAACAACGCTTTCTAACTCTAAATCTATTTGGAGTATCAATATCATTTTTCACACGTGAAGAGACAGCAGGCTTTGGTGAACAGTCATGGAAATTTTCAGGTCTCTGTGGAAATCCATCAAAAGATATGACGAGAGAAAAAAAGTGGTTCATTTCAGAGTTTGAAATCTGAAGAAATCTGAGCGAAGGACGAATTTCCTACCCTCAAACAAGTCTAACTCATTTCCGAGCGGTAATAGGTGAGAAAGAAATTCTTGAATTGTGAGCATCAGGAGTGTCTGAAGATATACTGGGACAAGCCTCATGTTTTAACGTCGCTTTGTTAAGGAGATATGGCGATTCGAATATGCCTCTCATTACAGAAATCAAGCGGTGATTTTGAACAAACTCTCCATTGACTTTCTATGGAGAGTTTTCCGACTTTGTGTTGGTCTGAGGAGATTTGCCAAAATTCTATAAATCTCACAACAATGATGGTGACATTTTCTGAAAGCCAGCAAAATACCTACGTTTTGATGTATAAATTGTGGAAGTTGAGTGAAAATTGAGCAAGTAGCAAGAAGTTGTTCGGAAATGAAGAGAAGACTGCGAAACCTACAGTGGCACACTGGAAACCAAGTGCATAGCAACCATAACAACACATGTATTTTGTGAAAAATCACAAAGATGAAACTCAAAACTTGAAGAGGGATAAGATGAAAATGGTAACAGATATGAAAAAGCTGAATCAGACATGAATAGCCCAATAATTTGTGAACATTTTAAAGTTTGAATGGTTATTCTAGGCGAAAGTATGAGGAAGTAGTTCAGTTTCAAAAACAAGTAAGTTTTAACAGAATTGCAGAAGTTTCCCATTCATTTCAATGGGACAAATTAAAGGAAAAAGCTTAATATTTTAAAAAGTATAATAGTATAAAATACCAAAAGATATAGCGAGGAAAGGAAAAATTAGCAGAATAGTTTAAAATTTGAGCGGTGAAAATCGGCTGAAAATTGTGGAAGTAGATCCACAGCGAAAAAACGTCTGAAACACCGGAATAATAATAAAGATAAAGAATAAAGAGAAACAGGAACTCAATAGTGTGGATGCTTAACCAGCATCCACACAATAATAATAAAAAGAATAAAGAGAAACAGGAACTCAATAGTGTGGATGCCTCCAGCATCCACACAATAATAAAGAATAAAGAGAAACAGGAACTCAATAGTGTGGATGCCTCCAGCATCCACACAACTAGAAAAAAATTGCATTTCCTGCGAAAATGCAGTGTGGATGCTGTAACGCTGAAGCTGTCTGCTGAAACTAGTAGAAAAAGCTGAAAAGTTGCAGAATTTGTAAAAACTTTGCAGAAGCAAAGGAACTTTGCTAAAATGTAGTAACTTAGCAGAACTGTAATATCTTAGAGGAAACATAATACTTGGAAGAAATACAATAGCATAGCAGAACTTAGCAGAAATATTGTAACTTACCAGAAACACGACAACTTCTCAAAAATACAAGAATTTAGGAGAAATAGTATAAGATAACAGAAAGAATATATTTAGCCAAACATTCTTAAACATTACAGAAATACTATGATTTAGAAAAACAGTACAACATAGCAGAAATGCTGCGATTTAGCAGAGATACTGTAATATACTATTAATATTGAAATTTTAAAAAAAGTACTATGTTTTAGCACAAATGCTGTAATTTGACAGAAATACTATCATTTGGTAGAAATACTATGTTTCAGCAGAAATACTCTGGTTTAGCACAAATATTATAACATAGCAGAAATACAATTATATAGCAGAAATGCTATATTTAGAAAGAAAAATATAATATAGTAGAAATACTATGATTTAGTAGAAATACTGTAATCAGCACATATACTGTAACATGACATAAATTCCTCCACTTAGTAGTAATACTATAACATAACACAAATGTTATGATTTGGCACAAAAACCATAATTTGGCAAAATACTATGATTTAGCAGAAATACTATGATTGAGCAGAAGTACTAAGATGTAGTAAAAGTACTTTGATTTAAGAGAAATACAATTATGGAGGAGTAATACTTTAAAGTGGGAGAAATATTGATACACACACACACACACACAGAGCCTAAAGGGAACAGTATTTGTGCCATGGAGTGTTAAGAAGAAACTGAGGTCCATATTAGAAAAGCTGGTAAAAAGTTTTCAGAATTGTAATAAATGATGAATATGAATTAGTGGTCTGTGATAGTGTATTAATTTGTAGGGCAAAAAGAAGTTGACCAAGGTGGACTTGAACCCACGACCTTTGGGTTGCAGACCTGTGTCTTTACCAACGCGCCACTGGGAAAGACAGTGAGTTTTTGGGAAACAGGGTGATGAGCAGTCAGAATTAGATCGCGGTGAGAGGCGAAGAATGCCGTTTTTGGAGTTACAAAACGTCGTGTAACTCAAAAGCTAGGTGGACTAGAAGCATAATTCTTGTACTGAGTGAATCAGCGGACTTTGGTGTACTTTGACTGCGATTTTCATTGCTCTTTGTACATCCGTCGCTGAGATATGACGAGAGAGAAAGGGGCAGACCTCAGATATGATTGGCTGGCTGGGAAGCCATGCAGGCCCTGATATGTAAATTTGAATGTCTCAGTCCTCAGAGGATTGGCTGCCTGGGGACCTGGCAGAAATATATAGTAATAGTATGATTAAGCATAAATACTACATTTAGCAGAAATACTGTATTAAGCACAAATCCTATAAAAAGCAAAAATACTATATTAAGCACAAATCCTATAAAAAGCAGAAATACTATACTATGATTTGGTAGAAAAATATAATTAATCAGAAATACTATATTTGGCAGAAATACTATATTTAGCACAAATCTTGTAAAATAGCAGAAATAGTATGATTCAGCACAATAGTAATAACTTAAACAGAAAAATTGGAAAAGCAAAATGGACAGCTGAAAAATGCTGAACATGCTAAGGATCCTTCAAATGTACTTGTTAAATGAAAAAAAAACTCAGCAAAAAAAAGTGTAACAGTCACACAATCACAAATATGGACACCTATGGAAACACACATGTACAGAGAGACACACAGGATCAAATTCAGTCAACCAGTCTAAATATATTGAATTTGAATCTTACAATGAGATCATCCCATGAAAAGGCTTTCTCTCTCTCTCTCTCTCTCTCTCTCTCACACACACACACACACACAGACACACACACACACAAGATCCAATTCAGTCAACCAGTCTAAATATATTGAATTTGAATCTTACAATGAGATCATCCCATAAAAGGCTTTCTCTCTCTCTCTCTCTCTCTCTCACACACACACACACACACACACACAGATCCAATTCAGTCAACCAGTCTAAATATATTGAATTTGAATCTTACAATGAGATCATCCCATAAAAAGGCTCTCTCTCGCCTCTCTCTCTCTCTCTCTCTCACACACACACACACACACACACACACACACACACACACACACACACAGGGAGAGAGAAGTAAGTTTCTAGCTCAATGAAGCAGCCTGGGAGCTGCTGAATTTGAATCCACCAATGAGAGAGCCTGTGCACTTTTTCCCGCCAAAACAGGTGCACGCAGCACAGAGAGACACAGGATTTTTGCAGTCTATTTCTCATAATGACGACTCCCCTCAAACAAATGACCATAATTTCCTAACCAGAGGCTAGAACGGTCATTCTTACACCGTTTTGTTCAGAAGAGATGGGGAATCTTATAGTGTTGACAATTTATCATTAAAATATGAATTATTAAAGATATTTGACTTCTAATGCACCATAACTGAGTAGAGCAAAGCAAAACTGCCTTGACTTGCCCTCAAACAACGCTTTCTAACTCTAAATCTATTTGGAGTATCAATATCATTCTTTCACCGTAAGAGACAGCAGGCTTTGGTGAACAGTCATGGAAATTTTCAGGTCTCTGTGGAAATCCATGAAAAAGATATGACGAGAGAAAAAAGTGGTTCATTTCCACAGTTTGAAATCTGAAGAAATCTGAGCGAGGGACGAATTTCCTACCCTCAAACAAACCCAATTCATGGCCAAATGGTAATAGATGAGAAAAAAATTCTTGAATTGTGAGCGTCAGGAGTGTCTGAAGATATATTGGGACAAGCCTTATGTCTTAACTTCGCTTCGTTGGGGAGATATGGCGATTCGAAAATGCCTCTCATTACAGAAATCAAGCGATGATTTTGAACAAACTCTCCATTGACTTTCTATGGAGAGTTTTAAGACTTTGTGTTGGTCCGAGGAGATTTGGAAAAATTCTATAAAACCCACAACAATGATAGTGACATTTTCTGAAAGCCAGCAAAAATACCTACGTTTTGATGTATAATTTGTGTGGGTTGAGTGGAAATTGAGCGAGTAGCAAGAAGTTGTTCGGACATGAAGAGAAATTGCCAAAGGTACAGTGGCTCACTTAGAACCAACTGCATAGCAACCATAACAACGCATGTATTTTGTGAAAAATCACAAAATGAAACTCAAAACTTAAAGAGGGACAATATGAAAATGGTAACAGATATGAAAAAGCTGAATCATTCATGAATAGCCCAGTAATTTGTGAACATTTTAAAATTTGAATGGTTGTTCTAGGCGAAAGTATGAGAAAGGTAGTTAAGTTTCAAAAACAAGCAAGTTTTAGCAGAATTGTGGAAGTTTCCCATTCATTTCAATGGGACAAATTAAA
Source organism: Oreochromis aureus (assembly GCF_013358895.1). Taxonomy (NCBI): domain Eukaryota; kingdom Metazoa; phylum Chordata; class Actinopteri; order Cichliformes; family Cichlidae; genus Oreochromis; species Oreochromis aureus. Next base: position 28,950,441 of record NC_052948.1, read on the forward strand.
GGAAAAAAGCTTAATATTTTAAAAAGTATAATAGCAGAAAATACCAAAAGTCATTGCCGAAAAGAGCAAAAATAGCAGAATAGTTGAAAATTTGAGCGGTGAAAATTGGCTGAAAATTGCGGAAGTAGTTCTCTGCGAGTAAACGCGTCGGAAGCAACGAAGAATAACTAGAAAAATTTGCATTTCCTGCGAAAATGCAGTGTGGATGCTGTAACGCTGAAGCTGTCTGCTAAAATTAGCTGAAAAAGCTGAAAAGTTGCAGAAATTATAAAAACTTTGCAGAAGCAAAGGAACTTTGCTAAAATGTAGTAACTTAGCAGAACTGCAATATCTTAGAGGAAACATAATACTTGGCAGAAATACAAGAGCATAGCAGAACTTAGCAGAAATATTGTAACTTAACAGAAACACGATAACTTCTCAAAAATACAAGAATTTAGGAGAAATAGTATAAGATAACAGAAAGAATATATTTAGCCAAACATTCTTAAACATTACAGAAATACTATGATTTAGAAAAACAGTACAACATAGCAGAAATGCTGTGATTTAAGAGACATTGTAATATACTATGAATATTGTAATTTTAAATAAATACTATGTATTAGCAAAAATACTCAAGTTTAGCACAAATATTATAACATAGCAGAAATACTATTCTATAGCAGAAATGCTATATTTAGAAAGAAAAATATAATATAGTAGAAATACTATGATTTAGCAGAAATCCTACAATATAACTTAATATGGAACAAATACTATGATTGAGCAGAATAGTAATAACTTAAGTGAAAATATTGGAAAGGTAAATTGATAAGCTGAATAAAAGGAACATGGTTAAGTTCGCTGAAAACCAATTGTTGTTCACCTGTGAAAAATAAAATAAAAATACATTTAGAAAAAAAAACAAATAAGAAAAGCCAACAGATACACAAAAATCAAATATGGATACACAAATCAACAAATACACAAGAAATCAAATATGGATACACAAATGTACAGAGAGACACACACAGAGAGTCTATGCCAGTCAACCAGTCTGAATATATAATATTTTTATCCAACAATGAGATGCTGCCCGAAAAAGCGTCTTTGTGTGTGTCTTTCTTTCTCTCTCTCTCTCTCACACACACACACACACACACACACACACACACACACACACACACACACACACACACACAGCATCAGCAAGTGAACAGGGGCTGTTAACAGCATGTTTCTAGGTCAGTCAAACAGCTGTGAGCTTCTCAATTTGAATCCACCAATCCGAGAGGCTGTGTGCTTTTTCCCGCCAAAACAGGTGCACCAAGTGCAGGCTTTTACACATGCAGCACAGAGAGAGACAGGATTTTGCAGTCTATTTCTCATACTCAGGACTCCCCTCAAACAAACAGCCATAAATTCCTAACCGTAGAGGGCTAAAACGGTCATTCTTAGACCGTTTTGTTCAGACGACATGGGGAATCTTGAAATGTTGACCATTTAAAATAAAAATATGAAATATTATGGATATATGACATAGATGATTGGTTGCCTGGGAAGCCATGAAGGCCCCAATATGCAAATTTGAATGTGCCAGCCCTCAGATATGATTGGCGTGCTGGGAAGCCATGAAGGCAACAATATGCAAATTTTAATGTGCCAGCCCTCAGACATGATTGGTTATCTTAGAAGCCATGAATGCCCCAATATGCAAATTTGAATGTGTAAGGTCTCAGATATGATTGGTTGTCTTAGAAGCCATATAAAAGCAATAAAATTGTACTATGATTTGGTAGAAAACTATAATTAATCAAAAATACTATATTTGGCAGAAATACAATTTTTTGGCAGAAACACTATAATTAGCACAAATCTGATGAAATAGCAGAAATAGTATGATTTAGCAGAAATGCTGTATTTAGCACAAATACTGAAAAGCAGCAGAAATGCTATGACTTAGCACAATAGTAATAACTTAAACAGAAAAATTGGAAAAGCAAAATGAACAGCTGAAAAATGCTGAACATGCTAAGGGTCCCTCAAATGTGATTGTTAAATGAAAAAAAAAAAAAAAATCAGCAAAAAAGTATAACAGTCACGCAATCACAAATATGGACACATATGGAAACACACAAGCACAGAGAGACACACACAGGATCAAATTCAGTCAACCAGTCTAAATATATTGAATTTAAATCATACAATAAGATGCTCCCATAAAACTCTCTCGCCCTCCCTTTCTCTCTCTCTGTCACACACACACACACACACACACACACACACACACACACACACACACACACACACACAGGAGAGACAAGCAAGTTTCTAGGTCAGTCAAGCAGCATGGGAGCTGCTAAATTTGAATCCACCAATCAGACAGGCTGTGTAGTTTTTCCCGCCAAAACAGGTGCACCTCTTTTTACACACATGCAGCACAGAGACAGGATTTGTGCTGTCTATTTTTTCATAGTCAGGACTCCCCTCAAACAAATGGCTATAATTTCCTAACCGTAGGGGCTAGAACAGTCATTCTCACACCGTTTTGTTCAGAAGAGATGGGGAATCTTAAAGTGTTGACAATTTATCATTAAAATATGAATTATTGAAGACATTTGACT